>NW_027675563.1:82500-102500 GCF_965601325.2 Salmo salar | reverse complement strand
GTGTGTGTGTGTGTGTGTTGTCGGTGTGTTTGTGTGTGTGTGTGGTCGGTGTGTGTGTGTGTGTGTGTTGTCGGTGTGTGTGTGTTGTGTGTGTGTGTGTTGTCGGTGTGTGTTTGTTGTCGGTGTGTGTGTGTGTGTGTGTGTGTTGTCGGTGTGTGTGTGTGTGTGTGTGTTGTCGGTGTGTGTGTGTGTGTTTGTGTTGTCGGTGTGTGTGTGTGTGTGTGTTGTCGGTGTGTGTGTGTGTGTGTTGTCGGTGTGTGTGTGTGTGTGGTCGGTGTGTGTGTGTGTGTTGTCGGTGTGTGTGTGTGTGTGTTGTGTGTGTGTGTGTTGTCGGTGTGTGTGTGTGTGTTGTCGGTGTGTGTGTGTGTGTTCTCGGTGTGTTTGTGTGTGTGTGTGGTCGGTGTGTGTGTGTGTGTGTTGTCGGTGTGTGTGTGTTGTGTGTGTGTGTGTTGTGTGTGTGTGTGTTGTCGGTGTGTGTGTGTGTGTGTGTGTTGTCGGTGTGTGTGTGTGTGTGTGTGTTGTCGTTGTGTGTGTGTGTGTGTTTGTGTTGTCGGTGTGTGTGTGTGTGTGTTGTGTGTGTGTGTGTTGTCGGTGTGTGTGTGTGTTGTCGGTGTGTGTGTGTTTGTGTTGTCGGTGTGTGTGTGTGTGTGTTGTCGGTGTGTGTGTGTGTTGTCGGTGTGTGTGTGTGTGTGTGTGTGTGTGTGTTGTCGGTGTGTGTGTGTGTGTTGTCGGTGTGTGTGTGTGTGTTGTCGGTGTGTGTGTGTTGTGTGTGTGTGTGTTGTCGGTGTGTGTGTGTGTGTTGTCGGTGTGTGTGTGTGTGTGTGTTGTCGGTGTGTGTGTGTGTGTGTGTGTTGTCGTTGTGTGTGTGTGTGTGTTTGTGTTGTCGGTGTGTGTGTGTGTGTGTTGTGTGTGTGTGTGTTGTCGGTGTGTGTGTGTGTTGTCGGTGTGTGTGTGTGTGTGTTGTCGGTGTGTGTGTGTGTGTTGTCGGTGTGTGTGTGTGTTGTCGGTGTGTGTGTGTGTGTGTGTGTGTGTGTTGTCGGTGTGTGTGTGTGTGTTGTCGGTGTGTGTGTGTGTGTTGTCGGTGTGTGTGTGTGTGTGTGTTGTCGGTGTGTATGTGTGTGTGTGTTGTCAGTGTGTGTGTGTGTGTGTTGTCGGTGTGTGTGTGTTTATGTGTTGTCGGTGTGTGTGTGTGTGTTGTCGGTGTGTGTGTGTGTTGTCGGTGTGTGTGTGTGTGTGTTGTCGGTTTGTGTGTGTGTGTGTTGTCGGTGTGTGTGTGTGTGTTGTCGGTGTGTATGTGTGTGTGTTGTCAGTGTGTGTGTGTGTGTGTTGTCGGTGTGTGTGTGTGTGTGTTGTGTGTGTGTGTGTTGTCGGTGTGTGTGTGTGTTGTCGGTGTGTGTGTGTTTGTGTTGTCGGTGTGTGTGTGTGTGTTTTGTCGGTGTGTGTGTGTGTTGTCGGTGTGTGTGTGTGTGTGTGTGTTGTCGGTGTGTATGTGTGTGTGTGTTGTCAGTGTGTGTGTGTGTGTGTTGTCGGTGTGTGTGTGTTTATGTGTTGTCGGTGTGTGTGTGTGTTGTCGGTGTGTGTGTGTGTTGTCGGTGTGTGTGTGTGTGTGTTGTCGGTTTGTGTGTGTGTGTGTGTTGTCGGTGTGTGTGTGTGTGTGTGTTGTCGGTGTGTATGTGTGTGTGTTGTCAGTGTGTGTGTGTGTGTGTTGTCGGTGTGTGTGTGTGTGTGTTGTCGGTGTGTGTGTGTGTGTTGTCGGTGTGTGTGTGTGTGTGTTGTCGGTGTGTGTGTGTGTGTGTTGTCGGTGTGTGTGTGTGTGTGTGTGTGTTGTCGGTGTGTGTGTGTGTGTGTGTGTGTTGTCGGTGTGTGTGTGTGTGTGTGTTGTCGGTGTGTGTGTGTTGTCGGTGTGTGTGTGTGTTGTCGGTGTGTTGTCGGTGTGTGTGTGTGTGTTGTCGGTGTGTGTGTGTGTGTTGTTGGTGTGTGTGTGTGTGTGTTGTCGGTGTGTGTGTGTGTGTTGTGTGTGTGTGTGTTGTCGGTGTGTGTGTGTGTTGTCGGTGTGTGTGTGTGTGTGTTGTCGGTGTGTGTGTGTGTGTTGTCGGTGTGTGTGTGTGTGTGTTGTCGGTGTGTGTGTGTGTGTGTGTTATCGGTGTGTGTGTGTGTGTTGTCGGTGTGTGTGTGTGTGTGTTGTCGGTGTGTGTGTGTGTGTTGTGTGTGTGTGTGTTGTCGGTGTGTGTGTGTGTGTGTTGTCGGTGTGTGTGTGTTGTCGGTGTGTGTGTGTGTGTGTGTTGTCAGTGTGTGTGTGTGTGTTGTCGGTGTGTGTGTGTGTGTGTGTTGTCGGTGTGTGTGTGTTGTCGGTGTTGTGTGTGTGTGTGTTGTCGGTGTGTGTGTGTGTTGTCGGTGTGTGTGTGTGTGTGTGTTGTCGGTGTGTGTGTGTTGTCGGTGTGTGTGTGTGTGTGTTGTCGGTGTGTGTGTGTGTGTGTGTGTTGTCGGTGTGTGTGTGTTGTCAGTGTGTGTGTGTGTGTGTGTTGTCGGTGTGTGTGTGTGTGTTGTCGGTGTGTGTGTGTGTGTGTGTGTGTTGTCGGTGTGTGCGTGTGTGTTTTGTCGGTGTGTGTGTGTGTGTTGTGTGTGTGTGTGTTGTCGGTGTGTGTGTGTGTTGTCGGTGTGTGTGTGTGTGTGTGTGTGTGTGTTGTCGGTGTGTGTGTGTGTGTTGTCGGGGTGTGTGTGTGTGTGTGTGTGTGTGTTGTCGGTGTGTGTGTGTGTGTTGTCGGTGTGTGTGTGTGTGTTGTCGGTGTGTGTGTGTGTGTGTGTGTGTTGTCGGTGTGTGTGTGTGTGTTGTCGGTGTGTGTGTGTGTGTGTGTTGTTGGTGTGTGTGTGTGTGTTGTCGGTGTGTTTGTGTGTGTGTGTTGTCGCTGTGTGTGTGTGTGTGTTGTCGGTGTGTGTGTGTGTGTGTTGTGTTTGTGTGTGTTGTCGGTGTGTGTGTGTGTGTTGTCGGTGTGTGTGTGTGTATGTGTTGTCGGTGTGTGTGTGTGTTGTCGGTGTGTGTGTGTGTGTGTTGTCGGTGTGTGTGTGTGTGTGTTGTCGGTATGTGTGTGTGTGTTGCTGGTGTTTGTGTGTGTGTGTGTGTGTGTGTGTGTGTGTGTGTGTGTTGTCGGTGTGTGTGTGTGTGTGTTGTCGGTGTGTGTGTGTGTTGTCGGTGTGTGTGTGTGTGTTGTCGGTGTGTGTGTGTGTGTTGTCGGTGTGTTTGTGTGTGTGTGTGGTGTGTGTGTGTGTGTGTGTGTTGTCGGTGTGTGTGTGTTGTGTGTGTGTGTCTTGTCGGTGTGTGTTTGTTGTCGGTGTGTGTGTGTGTGTGTGTGTGTTGTCGGTGTGTGTGTGTGTGTGTGTGTTGTCGGTGTGTGTGTGTGTGTTTGTGTTGTCGGTGTGTGTGTGTGTGTGTGTTGTCGGTGTGTGTGTGTGTGTGTTGTCGGTGTGTGTGTGTGTGTTGTCGGTGTGTGTGTTTGTGTTGTCGGTGTGTTTGTGTGTGTGTGTGGTCGGTGTGTGTGTGTGTGTTGTCGGTGTGTGTGTGTGTGTTGTGTGTGTGTGTGTTGTCGGTGTGTGTGTGTGTGTTGTCGGTGTGTGTGTGTGTGTTCTCGGTGTGTTTGTGTGTGTGTGTGGTCGGTGTGTGTGTGTGTGTGTTGTCGGTGTGTGTGTGTTGTGTGTGTGTGTGTTGTGTGTGTGTGTGTTGTCGGTGTGTGTGTGTGTGTGTGTTGTCGGTGTGTGTGTGTGTGTGTGTGTTGTCGTTGTGTGTGTGTGTGTGTTTGTGTTGTCGGTGTGTGTGTGTGTGTGTTGTGTGTGTGTGTGTTGTCGGTGTGTGTGTGTGTGTTGTCGGTGTGTGTGTGTTTGTGTTGTCGGTGTGTGTGTGTGTGTGTTGTCGGTGTGTGTGTGTGTTGTCGGTGTGTGTGTGTGTGTGTGTGTGTGTGTTGTCGGTGTGTGTGTGTGTGTTGTCGGTGTGTGTGTGTGTGTTGTCGGTGTGTGTGTGTTGTGTGTGTGTGTGTTGTCGGTGTGTGTGTGTGTGTTGTCGGTGTGTGTGTGTGTGTGTGTTGTCGGTGTGTGTGTGTGTGTGTTGTCGTTGTGTGTGTGTGTGTGTTTGTGTTGTCGGTGTGTGTGTGTGTGTGTTGTGTGTGTGTGTGTTGTCGGTGTGTGTGTGTGTTGTCGGTGTGTGTGTGTGTGTGTTGTCGGTGTGTGTGTGTGTGTTGTCGGTGTGTGTGTGTGTTGTCGGTGTGTGTGTGTGTGTGTGTGTGTTGTCGGTGTGTGTGTGTGTGTTGTCGGTGTGTGTGTGTGTGTTGTCGGTGTGTGTGTGTGTGTGTGTGTTGTCGGTGTGTATGTGTGTGTGTGTTGTCAGTGTGTGTGTGTGTGTGTTGTCGGTGTGTGTGTGTTTATGTGTTGTCGGTGTGTGTGTGTGTTGTCGGTGTGTGTGTGTGTTGTCGGTGTGTGTGTGTGTGTTGTCGGTTTGTGTGTGTGTGTGTGTTGTCGGTGTGTGTGTGTGTGTTGTCGGTGTGTATGTGTGTGTGTTGTCAGTGTGTGTGTGTGTGTGTTGTCGGTGTGTGTGTGTTTATGTGTTGTCGGTGTGTGTGTGTGTGTGTTGTCGGTGTGTGTGTGTGTGTTGTCGGTGTGTGTGTGTGTGTGTTGTCGGTGTGTGTGTGTGTTGTCGGTGTGTGTGTGTGTGTGTGTGTGTTGTCGGTGTGTGTGTGTGTGTGTGTTGTCGGTGTGTGTGTGTGTGTGTGTTGTCGGTGTGTGTGTGTTGTCGGTGTGTGTGTGTGTTGTCGGTGTGTTGTCGGTGTGTGTGTGTGTGGTGTCGGTGTGTGTGTGTGTGTTGTTGGTGTGTGTGTGTGTGTGTTGTCGGTGTGTGTGTGTGTGTTGTGTGTGTGTGTGTTGTCGGTGTGTGTGTGTGTTGTCGGTGTGTGTGTGTGTGTGTTGTCGGTGTGTGTGTGTGTGTTGTCTGTGTGTGTGTGTGTGTGTTGTCGGTGTGTGTGTGTGTGTGTGTTATCGGTGTGTGTGTGTGTGTTGTCGGTGTGTGTGTGTGTTGTCGGTTTGTGTGTGTGTGTGTTGTCGGTGTGTGTGTGTGTGTTGTCGGTGTGTATGTGTGTGTGTTGTCAGTGTGTGTGTGTGTGTGTTGTCGGTGTGTGTGTGTGTGTGTTGTGTGTGTGTGTGTTGTCGGTGTGTGTGTGTGTTGTCGGTGTGTGTGTGTTTGTGTTGTCGGTGTGTGTGTGTGTGTTTTGTCGGTGTGTGTGTGTGTTGTCGGTGTGTGTGTGTGTGTGTGTGTTGTCGGTGTGTATGTGTGTGTGTGTTGTCAGTGTGTGTGTGTGTGTGTTGTCGGTGTGTGTGTGTTTATGTGTTGTCGGTGTGTGTGTGTGTTGTCGGTGTGTGTGTGTGTTGTCGGTGTGTGTGTGTGTGTGTTGTCGGTTTGTGTGTGTGTGTGTGTTGTCGGTGTGTGTGTGTGTGTTGTCGGTGTGTATGTGTGTGTGTTGTCAGTGTGTGTGTGTGTGTGTTGTCGGTGTGTGTGTGTGTGTGTTGTCGGTGTGTGTGTGTGTGTTGTCGGTGTGTGTGTGTGTGTGTTGTCGGTGTGTGTGTGTGTGTGTTGTCGGTGTGTGTGTGTGTGTGTGTGTGTTGTCGGTGTGTGTGTGTGTGTGTGTGTGTTGTCGGTGTGTGTGTGTGTGTGTGTTGTCGGTGTGTGTGTGTTGTCGGTGTGTGTGTGTGTTGTCGGTGTGTTGTCGGTGTGTGTGTGTGTGTTGTCGGTGTGTGTGTGTGTGTTGTTGGTGTGTGTGTGTGTGTGTTGTCGGTGTGTGTGTGTGTGTTGTGTGTGTGTGTGTTGTCGGTGTGTGTGTGTGTTGTCGGTGTGTGTGTGTGTGTGTTGTCGGTGTGTGTGTGTGTGTTGTCGGTGTGTGTGTGTGTGTGTTGTCGGTGTGTGTGTGTGTGTGTGTTATCGGTGTGTGTGTGTGTGTTGTCGGTGTGTGTGTGTGTGTGTTGTCGGTGTGTGTGTGTGTGTTGTGTGTGTGTGTGTTGTCGGTGTGTGTGTGTGTGTGTTGTCGGTGTGTGTGTGTTGTCGGTGTGTGTGTGTGTGTGTGTTGTCAGTGTGTGTGTGTGTGTTGTCGGTGTGTGTGTGTGTGTGTGTTGTCGGTGTGTGTGTGTTGTCGGTGTTGTGTGTGTGTGTGTTGTCGGTGTGTGTGTGTGTTGTCGGTGTGTGTGTGTGTGTGTGTTGTCGGTGTGTGTGTGTTGTCGGTGTGTGTGTGTGTGTGTTGTCGGTGTGTGTGTGTGTGTGTGTGTTGTCGGTGTGTGTGTGTTGTCAGTGTGTGTGTGTGTGTGTGTTGTCGGTGTGTGTGTGTGTGTTGTCGGTGTGTGTGTGTGTGTGTGTGTGTTGTCGGTGTGTGCGTGTGTGTTTTGTCGGTGTGTGTGTGTGTGTTGTGTGTGTGTGTGTTGTCGGTGTGTGTGTGTGTTGTCGGTGTGTGTGTGTGTGTGTGTGTGTGTGTTGTCGGTGTGTGTGTGTGTGTTGTCGGGGTGTGTGTGTGTGTGTGTGTGTGTGTTGTCGGTGTGTGTGTTGTCGGTGTGTGTGTGTGTGTTGTCGGTGTGTGTGTGTGTGTGTGTGTGTTGTCGGTGTGTGTGTGTGTGTTGTCGGTGTGTGTGTGTGTGTGTGTTGTTGGTGTGTGTGTGTGTGTGTTGTCGGTGTGTTTGTGTGTGTGTGTTGTCGCTGTGTGTGTGTGTGTGTTGTCGGTGTGTGTGTGTGTGTGTTGTGTTTGTGTGTGTTGTCGGTGTGTGTGTGTGTGTTGTCGGTGTGTGTGTGTGTATGTGTTGTCGGTGTGTGTGTGTGTTGTCGGTGTGTGTGTGTGTGTGTTGTCGGTGTGTGTGTGTGTGTGTTGTCGGTATGTGTGTGTGTGTTGCTGGTGTTTGTGTGTGTGTGTGTGTGTGTGTGTGTGTGTGTGTGTGTTGTCGGTGTGTGTGTGTGTGTGTTGTCGGTGTGTGTGTGTGTGTGTTGTCGGTGTGTGTGTGTGTGTTGTCGGTGTGTGTGTGTGTGTTGTCGGTGTGTTTGTGTGTGTGTGTGGTGTGTGTGTGTGTGTGTGTGTTGTCGGTGTGTGTGTGTTGTGTGTGTGTGTCTTGTCGGTGTGTGTTTGTTGTCGGTGTGTGTGTGTGTGTGTGTGTGTTGTCGGTGTGTGTGTGTGTGTGTGTGTTGTCGGTGTGTGTGTGTGTGTTTGTGTTGTCGGTGTGTGTGTGTGTGTGTGTTGTCGGTGTGTGTGTGTGTGTGTTGTCGGTGTGTGTGTGTGTGTTGTCGGTGTGTGTGTTTGTGTTGTCGGTGTGTTTGTGTGTGTGTGTGGTCGGTGTGTGTGTGTGTGTTGTCGGTGTGTGTGTGTGTGTTGTGTGTGTGTGTGTTGTCGGTGTGTGTGTGTGTGTTGTCGGTGTGTGTGTGTGTGTTCTCGGTGTGTTTGTGTGTGTGTGTGGTCGGTGTGTGTGTGTGTGTGTTGTCGGTGTGTGTGTGTTGTGTGTGTGTGTGTTGTGTGTGTGTGTGTTGTCGGTGTGTGTGTGTGTGTGTGTTGTCGGTGTGTGTGTGTGTGTGTGTGTTGTCGTTGTGTGTGTGTGTGTGTTTGTGTTGTCGGTGTGTGTGTGTGTGTGTTGTGTGTGTGTGTGTTGTCGGTGTGTGTGTGTGTGTTGTCGGTGTGTGTGTGTTTGTGTTGTCGGTGTGTGTGTGTGTGTTGTCGGTGTGTGTGTGTGTTGTCGGTGTGTGTGTGTGTGTGTGTGTGTGTGTTGTCGGTGTGTGTGTGTGTGTTGTCGGTGTGTGTGTGTGTGTTGTCGGTGTGTGTGTGTTGTGTGTGTGTGTGTTGTCGGTGTGTGTGTGTGTGTTGTCGGTGTGTGTGTGTGTGTGTGTTGTCGGTGTGTGTGTGTGTGTGTTGTCGTTGTGTGTGTGTGTGTGTTTGTGTTGTCGGTGTGTGTGTGTGTGTGTTGTGTGTGTGTGTGTTGTCGGTGTGTGTGTGTGTTGTCGGTGTGTGTGTGTGTGTGTTGTCGGTGTGTGTGTGTGTGTTGTCGGTGTGTGTGTGTGTTGTCGGTGTGTGTGTGTGTGTGTGTGTGTTGTCGGTGTGTGTGTGTGTGTTGTCGGTGTGTGTGTGTGTGTTGTCGGTGTGTGTGTGTGTGTGTGTGTTGTCGGTGTGTATGTGTGTGTGTGTTGTCAGTGTGTGTGTGTGTGTGTTGTCGGTGTGTGTGTGTTTATGTGTTGTCGGTGTGTGTGTGTGTTGTCGGTGTGTGTGTGTGTTGTCGGTGTGTGTGTGTGTGTGTTGTCGGTTTGTGTGTGTGTGTGTGTTGTCGGTGTGTGTGTGTGTGTTGTCGGTGTGTATGTGTGTGTGTTGTCAGTGTGTGTGTGTGTGTGTTGTCGGTGTGTGTGTGTTTATGTGTTGTCGGTGTGTGTGTGTGTGTGTTGTCGGTGTGTGTGTGTGTGTTGTCGGTGTGTGTGTGTGTGTGTTGTCGGTGTGTGTGTGTGTTGTCGGTGTGTGTGTGTGTGTGTGTGTGTTGTCGGTGTGTGTGTGTGTGTGTGTTGTCGGTGTGTGTGTGTGTGTGTGTTGTCGGTGTGTGTGTGTTGTCGGTGTGTGTGTGTGTTGTCGGTGTGTTGTCGGTGTGTGTGTGTGTGGTGTCGGTGTGTGTGTGTGTGTTGTTGGTGTGTGTGTGTGTGTGTTGTCGGTGTGTGTGTGTGTGTTGTGTGTGTGTGTGTTGTCGGTGTGTGTGTGTGTTGTCGGTGTGTGTGTGTGTGTGTTGTCGGTGTGTGTGTGTGTGTTGTCGGTGTGTGTGTGTGTGTGTTGTCGGTGTGTGTGTGTGTGTGTGTTATCGGTGTGTGTGTGTGTGTTGTCGGTGTGTGTGTGTGTTGTCGGTGTGTGTGTGTGTGTTGTGTGTGTGTTTGTTGTCGGTGTGTGTGTGTGTGTGTGTGTGGTGTCGGTGTGTGTGTGTGTGTGTGTGTTGTCGGTGTGTGTGTGTGTGTTTGTGTTGTCGGTGTGTGTGTGTGTGTGTGTTGTCGGTGTGTGTGTGTGTGTGTTGTCGGTGTGTGTGTGTGTGTTGTCGGTGTGTGTGTTTGTGTTGTCGGTGTGTTTGTGTGTGTGTGTGGTCGGTGTGTGTGTGTGTGTTGTCGGTGTGTGTGTGTGTTGTGTGTGTGTGTGTTGTCGGTGTGTGTGTGTGTGTTGTCGGTGTGTGTGTGTGTGTTCTCGGTGTGTTTGTGTGTGTGTGTGGTCGGTGTGTGTGTGTGTGTGTTGTCGGTGTGTGTGTGTTGTGTGTGTGTGTGTTGTGTGTGTGTGTGTTGTCGGTGTGTGTGTGTGTGTGTGTTGTCGGTGTGTGTGTGTGTGTGTGTGTTGTCGTTGTGTGTGTGTGTGTGTTTGTGTTGTCGGTGTGTGTGTGTGTGTTGTGTGTGTGTGTGTTGTCGGTGTGTGTGTGTGTTGTCGGTGTGTGTGTGTTTGTGTTGTCGGTGTGTGTGTGTGTGTGTTGTCGGTGTGTGTGTGTGTTGTCGGTGTGTGTGTGTGTGTGTGTGTGTGTGTTGTCGGTGTGTGTGTGTGTGTTGTCGGTGTGTGTGTGTGTGTTGTCGGTGTGTGTGTGTGTGTGTGTGTTGTCGGTGTGTATGTGTGTGTGTTGTCAGTGTGTGTGTGTGTGTGTTGTCGGTGTGTGTGTGTTTATGTGTTGTCGGTGTGTGTGTGTGTGTGTTGTCGGTGTGTGTGTGTGTTGTCGGTGTGTGTGTGTGTGTGTTGTCGGTTTGTGTGTGTGTGTGTGTGTTGTCGGTGTGTGTGTGTGTGTTGTCGGTGTGTGTGTGTGTGTTGTCGGTGTGTGTGTGTGTTGTCGGTGTGTGTGTGTGAGTGTTGTGGGTGTGTTGTCGGTGTGTGTGTGTGTGTTGTCGGTGTGTGCGTGTGTGTTTTGTCGGTGTGTGTGTGTGTGTGTGTTGTCGGTGTGTGTGTGTGTGTTGTGTGTGTGTGTGTGTTGTCGGTGTGTGTGTGTGAGTGTGTGTGTTGTCGGTGTGTGTGTGTGTGTGTGTTGTCGGTGTGTGTGTGTGTGTGTGTTGTCGGTGTGTGTGTGTGTGTTGTAGGTGTGTGTGTGTTGTCGGTGTGTGTGTGTGTGTGTGTTGTCGGTGTGTATGTGTGTGTGTTGTCAGTGTGTGTGTGTGTGTGTTGTCGGTGTGTGTGTGTTTATGTGTTGTCGGTGTGTGTGTCTGTGTGTTGTCGGTGTGTGTGTGTGTGTTGTCGGTGTGTGTGTGTGTTGTCGGTGTGTGTGTGTGTGTTGTCGGTGTGTGTGTGTGTGTTGTCGGTGTGTGTGTGTGTGTGTGTTGTCGGTGTGTGTGTGTGTGTTGTAGGTGTGTGTGTGTTGTCGGTGTGTGTGTGTGTGTGTGTTGTCGGTGTGTATGTGTGTGTGTTGTCAGTGTGTGTGTGTGTGTTGTCGGTGTGTGTGTGTGTGTTGTCGGTGTGTGTGTGTGTGTGTGTTGTCGGTGTGTGTGTGTGTGTTGTAGGTGTGTGTGTGTTGTCGGTGTGTGTGTGTGTGTGTGTTGTCGGTGTGTATGTGTGTGTGTTGTCAGTGTGTGTGTGTGTGTGTTGTCGGTGTGTGTGTGTTTATGTGTTGTCGGTGTGTGTGTCTGTGTGTTGTCGGTGTGTGTGTGTGTGTTGTCGGTGTGTGTGTGTGTTGTCGGTGTGTGTGTGTGTGTTGTCGGTGTGTGTGTGTGTGTTGTCGGTGTGTGTGTGTGTGTGTTGTCGGTGTGTGTGTGTGTGTGTGTGTTGTCGGTGTGTGTGTGTGTGTGTGTTGTCGGTGTGTGTGTGGGTGTGTGTGTGTTGTGTGTGTGTGTGTTGTCGGTGTGTGTGTGTGTGTGTTGTCGGTGTGTGTGTGTGTGTTGTCGGTGTGTGTGTGTGTGTTGTCGGTGTGTGTGTGTGTGTGTTGTCAGTGTGTGTGTGTGTTATCGGTGTGTGTGTGTGTGTGTGTTGTCGGTGTGTGTGTGTGTGTTGTCGGTGTGTGTGTGTGTGTGTTGTCGGTGTGTGTGTGTGTGTGTGTTGTCGGTGTGTGTGTGTTGTCGGTGTGTGTGTGTGTTGTGGGTGTGTTGTCGGTGTGTGTGTGTGTGTGTGTTGTCGGTGTGTGCGTGTGTGTTTTGTCGGTGTGTGTGTGTGTGTTGTGTGTGTGTGTGTTGTCGGTGTGTGTGTGTGTTGTCGGTGTGTGTGTGTGTGTGTGTTGTCGGTGTGTGTGTGTGTGTTGTCGGTGTGTGTGTGTGTGTGTGTGTGTTGTCGGTGTGTGTGTGTGTGTTGTCGGTGTGTGTGTGTGTGTTGTCGGTGTGTGTGTGAGTGTGTGTGTGTGTGTTGTCGGTGTGTGTGTGTGTGTTGTCGGTGTGTGTGTGTGTGTGTTGTTGGTGTGTGTGTGTGTGTTGTCGGTGTGTTTGTGTGTGTGTGTTGTCGCTGTGTGTGTGTGTTGTCGGTGTGTGTGTGTGTGTTGTCGGTGTGTGTGTGTGTGTGTGTGTGTTGTCGGTGTGTGTGTGTGTGCTGTCGGTGTATGTGTGTGTATGTGTTGTCGGTGTGTGTGTGTGTGTGTTGTCGGTGTGTGTGTGTGTGTGTTGTCGGTGTGTGTGTGTGTGTGTTGTCGGTATGTGTGTGTGTGTTGCTGGTGTGTGTGTGTGTGTGTGTTGTCGGTGTGTGTGTGTTGTCGGTGTGTGTGTGTGTGTGTGTGTGTGTGTGTGTGTTGTCGGTGTGTGTGTGTGTGTTGTCGGTGTGTGTGTGTGTTTGTTGTCGGTGTGTGTGTGTTGTCGGTGTGTGTGTGTGTGTTGTCGGTGTGTTTGTGTGTGTGTGTGGTCGGTGTGTGTGTGTGTGTGTTGTCGGTGTGTGTGTGTTGTGTGTGTGTGTGTTGTCGGTGTGTGTGTTTGTTGTCGGTGTGTGTGTGTGTGTGTGTGTGTGTTGTCGGTGTGTGTGTGTGTGTGTGTGTTGTCGGTGTGTGTGTGTGTGTGTGTTTGTGTTGTTGGTGTGTGTGTGTGTGTGTGTTGTGTGTGTGTGTGTTGTCGGTGTGTGTGTGTGTTGTCGGTGTGTGTGTGTGTGTTGTCGGTGTGTGTGTGTGTTGTCGGTGTGTGTGTGTGTGTGTTGTCGGTGTGTGTGTGTGTGTTGTCGGTGTGTGTGTGTGTGTGTGTTGTCGGTGTGTGTGTGTGTGTGTTGTGGGTGTGTTTGTGTTGTCGGTGTGTGTGTGTGTTGTCGGTGTGTTGTCGGTGTGTGTGTGTGTGTTGTCGGTGTGTGTGTGTGTGTTGTTGGTGTGTGTGTGTGTGTGTTGTCGGTGTGTGTGTGTGTGTGTGTGTGTGTGTGTGTTGTCGGTGTGTGTGTGTGTTGTCGGTGTGTGTGTGTGTGTGTGTGTTGTCGGTGTGTGTGTGTGTGTGTTGTCGGTGTGTGCGTGTGTGTTTTGTCGGTGTGTGTGTGTGTGTGTTGTCGGTGTGTGTGTGTGTGTTGTGTGTGTGTGTGTTGTCGGTGTGTGTGTGTGAGTGTGTGTGTTGTCGGTGTGTGTGTGTGTGTGTGTTGTCGGTGTGTGTGTGTGTGTGTGTTGTCGGTGTGTGTGTGTGTGTGTTGTCGGTGTGTGTGTGTTGTCGGTGTGTGTGTGTGTGTGTGTTGTCGGTGTGTATGTGTGTGTGTTGTCAGTGTGTGTGTGTGTGTGTTGTCGGTGTGTGTGTGTTTGTGTGTTGTCGGTGTGTGTGTGTGTGTGTGTGTCGGTGTGTGTGTGTGTGTTGTCGTGTGTGTGTGTGTGTTGTCGGTGTGTGTGTGTGTGTTGTCGGTGTGTGTGTGTGTGTGTGTTGTCGGTGTGTGTGTGTGTGTTGTCGGTGTGTGTGTGTGTGTGTGTGTGTGTGTCGGTGTGTGTGTGTGTGTGTGTTGTCGGTGTGTGTGTGTGTGTGTGTGTGTGTGTGTGTGTGTGTTGTCGGTGTGTGTGTGTGTGTGTTGTCGGTGTGTGTGTGTGTGTTGTCGGTGTGTGTGTGTGTGTTGTCGGTGTGTGTGTGTGTGTGTGTGTGTGTGTGTGTGTGTGTTGTCGGTGTGTGTGTGTGTGTTGTCGGTGTGTGTGTGTGTGTGTGTGTGTGTGTGTCGTGTGTGTGTGTGTGTGTGTGTGTGTGTGTGTGTTGTCGGTGTGTGTGTGTGTGTGTCGTGTGTGTGTGTGTGTTGTCGGTGTGTGTGTGTGTGTGTTGTCGGTGTGTGTGTGTGTGTGTCGGTGTGTGTGTGTGGTGTCGTGTGTGTGTGTGTGTTGTCGGTGTGTGGTGTGTGTGTTGTCGGTGTGTGTGTGTGTGTGTTGTCGGTGTGTGTGTGTGTGTGTTGTCGGTGTGTGTGTGTGTGTTGTCGGTGTGTGTGTGTGTGTGTTGTCGGTGTGTGTGTGTGTGTGTGTGGTCGGTGTGTGTGTGTGTGTGTGTGGTGTGTGTGTGTGTGTGTGTGTTGTGTGTGTGTGTGTTGTCGGTGTGTGTGTGTGTGTTGTCGGTGTGTGTGTGTGTGTGTCGGTGTGTGTGTGTGTGTGTTGTCGGTGTGTGTGTGTGTGTTGTCGGTGTGTGTGTGTGTGTTGTCGGTGTGTGTGTGTGTGTGTGTGTGTGTCGGTGTGTGTGTGTGTGTGTTGTCGGTGTGTGTGTGTGTGTGTTGTCGGTGTGTGTGTGTGTGTTGTCGGTGTGTGTGTGTGTGTCGGTGTGTGTGTGTGTGTGTGTGTTGTCGGTGTGTGTGTGTGTGTGTTGTCGGTGTGTGTGTGTTTGTGTGTTGTCGGTGTGTGTGTGTGTGTGTTGTCGGTGTGTGTGTGTGTGTTGTCGGTGTGTGTGTGTGTTGTCGGTGTGTGTGTGTGTGTTGTCGGTGTGTGTGTGTGTGTTGTCGGTGTGTGTGTGTGTGTGTGTTGTCGGTGTGTGTGTGTGTGTGTGTGTGTGTCGGTGTGTGTGTGTGTGTGTTGTGTGTGTGTGTGTGTTGTCGGTGTGTGTGTGTGTTGTCGGTGTGTGTGTGTGTGTGTGTGTGTTGTCGGTGTGTGTGTGTGTGTTGTCGGTGTGTGTGTGTGTGTGTTGTCGGTGTGTGTGTGTGTGTTGTGTGTGTGTGTGTTGTCGGTGTGTGTGTGTGTGTTGTCGGTGTGTGTGTGTGTGTGTGTGTGTTGTCGGTGTGTGTGTGTGTGTGTTGTCGGTGTGTGTGTGTGTGTGTTGTCGGTGTGTGTGTGTGTGTGTTGTCGGTGTGTGTGTGTGTGTTGTCGTGTGTGTGTGTTGTCGGTGTGTGTGTGTGTGTGTGTGTGTTGTCGGTGTGTGTGTGTGTGTGTGTTGTCGGTGTGTGTGTGTGTGTGTGTTGTCGGTGTGTGTGTGTGTGTGTTGTCGGTGTGTGTGTGTGTTGTCGGTGTGTGTGTGTGTGTGTGTTGTCGGTGTGTGTGTGTGTGTGTTGTCGGTGTGTGTGTGTGTGTGTTGTCGGTGTGTGTGTGTGTGTGTTGTCGGTGTGTGTGTGTGTGTGTTGTCGGTGTGTGTGTGTGTGTTGTCGGTGTGTGTGTGTGTGTGTTGTCGGTGTGTGTGTGTGTGTTGTCGGTGTGTGTGTGTGTGTGTGTGTGTGTGTGTGTGTGTGTGTGTGTGTGTTGTCGGTGTGTGTGTGTGTGTGTGTGTCGGTGGTGTGTGTGTGTGTTGTCGGTGTGTGTGTGTGTGTGTGTTGTCGGTGTGTGTGTGTTGTCGGTGTGTGTGTGTGTGTGTGTGTGTTGTCGGTGTGTGTGTGTGTGTGTGTTGTCGGTGTGTGTGTGTGTGTTGTCGGTGTGTGTGTGTGTGTGTTGTCGGTGTGTGTGTGTGTGTTGTCGGTGTGTGTGTGTGTGTTGTCGGTGTGTGTGTGTGTGTGTTGTCGGTGTGTGTGTGTGTGTGTGTGTGTCGGTGTGTGTGTGTGTGTGTGTGTTGTCGGTGTGTGTGTGTGTGTTGTGGTGTGTGTGTGTTGTCGTGTGTGTGTGTGTGTGTTGTCGGTGTGTGTGTGTGTGTTGTCGGTGTGTGTGTGTGTGTGTTGTCGGTGTGTGTGTGTGTGTGTTGTCGGTGTGTGTGTGTGTGTGTGTGTGTGTGTTGTCGGTGTGTGTGTGTGTGTGTGTCGTGTGTGTGTGTGTGTGTTGTCGGTGTGTGTGTGTGTGTGTTGTCGGTGTGTGTGTGTGTGTGTTGTCGGTGTGTGTGTGTGTGTTGTCGGTGTGTGTGTGTGTTGTCGGTGTGTGTGTGTGTGTTGTCGGTGTGTGTGTGTGTGTGTGTTGTCGGTGTGTGTGTGTGTGTGTGTGTCGGTGTGTGTGTGTGTGTGTGTGTGTTGTCGGTGTGTGTGTGTGTGTGTGTTGTCGGTGTGTGTGTGTGTGTGTGTGTGTGTGTGTGTGTGTGTTGTCGGTGTGTGTGTGTGTGTGTTGTCGTGTGTGTGTGTGTGTGTTGTCGGTGTGTGTGTGTGTGTTGTCGGTGTGTGTGTGTGTGTGTTGTCGGTGTGTGTGTGTGTGTCGGTGTGTGTGTGTGTGTTGTCGGTGTGTGTGTGTGTGTGTCGGTGTGTGTGTGTGTGTGTTGTCGTGTGTGTGTGTGTGTTGTCGGTGTGTGTGTGTGTGTGTTGTCGGTGTGTGTGTGTGTGTGTTGTCGGTGTGTGTGTGTGTGTGGTGTGTTGTCGGTGTGTGTGTGTGTGTGTGTTGTCGGTGTGTGTGTGTGTGTGTGTGTGTGTGTGTGTGTGTGTGTGTGTGTGTGTGTCGGTGTGTGTGTGTGTGTTGTCGGTGTGTGTGTGTGTGTGTTGTCGGTGTGTGTGTGTGTGTGTTGTCGGTGTGTGTGTGTGTTGTCGGTGTGTGTGTGTGTGTTGTCGGTGTGTGTGTGTGTGTTGTCGGTGTGTGTGTGTGTGTTGTCGGTGTGTGTGTGTGTGTTGTCGGTGTGTGTGTGTGTGTTGTCGGTGTGTGTGTGTGTGTTGTCGGTGTGTGTGTGTGTGTGTGTGTCGGTGTGTGTGTGTGTGTGTTGTCGTGTGTGTGTGTTGTGTGTGTGTGTGTTGTCGGTGTGTGTGTGTGTGTTGTCGGTGTGTGTGTGTGTGTGTTGTCGGTGTGTGTGTGTGTGTGTGTGTGTCGTGTGTGTGTGTGTGTGTGTGTGTGTGTTGTCGGTGTGTGTGTGTGTGTGTTGTCGGTGTGTGTGTGTGTGTGTGTCGGTGTGTGTGTGTGTGTTGTCGGTGTGTGTGTGTGTGTGTTGTCGGTGTGTGTGTGTGTGTGTTGTCGGTGTGTGTGTGTGTGTTGTCGGTGTGTGTGTGTGTGTGTGTGTGTGTTGTCGGTGTGTGTGTGTGTGTTGTCGGTGTGTGTGTGTGTGTGTTGTCGGTGTGTGTGTGTGTGTGTTGTCGGTGTGTGTGTGTGTGTGTTGTCGGTGTGTGTGTGTGTTGTCGGTGTGTGTGTGTGTGTGTCGGTGTGTGTGTGTGTGTGTTGTCGGTGTGTGTGTGTGTGTGTGTTGTCGGTGTGTGTGTGTGTGTGTTGTCGGTGTGTGTGTGTGTGTGTTGTCGGTGTGTGTGTGTGTGTTGTCGGTGTGTGTGTGTGTGTTGTCGGTGTGTGTGTGTGTGTGGTGTGTGTGTGTGTGTGTTGTCGGTGTGTGTGTGTGTGTTGTCGGTGTGTGTGTGTGTGTGTGTCGGTGTGTGTGTGTGTGTGTGTGTGTGTGTTGTCGGTGTGTGTGTGTGTGTTGTCGGTGTGTGTGTGTGTGTGTGTGTTGTCGGTGTGTGTGTGTGTGTGTGTCGGTGTGTGTGTGTGTGTGTTGTCGGTGTGTGTGTGTGTGTGTGTGTGTTGTCGGTGTGTGTGTGTGTGTTGTCGGTGTGTGTGTGTGTGTGTTGTCGGTGTGTGTGTGTGTGTGTGTGTGTGTGTGTGTGTGTGTGTGTGTTGTCGGTGTGTGTGTGTGTGTTGTCGTGTGTGTGTGTGTGTTGTCGGTGTGTGTGTGTGTGTTGTCGGTGTGTGTGTGTGTGTGTTGTCGGTGTGTGTGTGTGTGTGTTGTCGGTGTGTGTGTGTGTGTGTTGTCGGTGTGTGTGTGTGTGTTGTCGGTGTGTGTGTGTGTGTGTTGTCGGTGTGTGTGTGTGTGTTGTCGGTGTGTGTGTGTGTGTGTTGTCGGTGTGTGTGTGTGTGTGTTGTCGGTGTGTGTGTGTGTGTTGTCGGTGTGTGTGTGTGTGTGTGTGTGTGTGTGTGTCGGTGTGTGTGTGTGTGTGTTGTCGGTGTGTGTGTGTGTGTTGTCGGTGTGTGTGTGTGTGTGTGTGTTGTCGGTGTGTGTGTGTGTGTTGTCGGTGTGTGTGTGTGTGTGTTGTCGGTGTGTGTGTGTGTTGTCGGTGTGTGTGTGTGTGTTGTCGGTGTGTGTGTGTGTGTGTTGTCGGTGTGTGTGTGTGTGTTGTCGGTGTGTGTGTGTGTGTGTGTGTGTGTGTGTGTCGGTGTGTGTGTGTGTGTTGTCGGTGTGTGTGTGTGTGTTGTCGGTGTGTGTGTGTGTGTGTGGTGTGTGTGTGTTGTCGGTGTGTGTGTGTGTGTTGTCGGTGTGTGTGTGTGTGTTGTCGGTGTGTGTGTGTGTGTGTTGTCGGTGTGTGTGTGTGTGTGTTGTCGTGTGTGTGTGTGTGTGTGTTGTCGGTGTGTGTGTGTGTGTTGTCGGTGTGTGTGTGTGTGTGTTGTCGGTGTGTGTGTGTGTGTGTTGTCGGTGTGTGTGTGTGTGTTGTCGGTGTGTGTGTGTGTTGTCGTGTGTGTGTGTGTGTGTTGTCGGTGTGTGTGTGTGTGTGTGTCGGTGTGTGTGTGTGTTGTCGGTGTGTGTGTGTGTGTGTGTCGTGTGTGTGTGTGTGTGTTGTCGGTGTGTGTGTGTGTGTGTTGTCGGTGTGTGTGTGTGTGTGTTGTCGGTGTGTGTGTGTGTGTTGTCGGTGTGTGTGTGTGTGTTGTCGGTGTGTGTGTGTGTGTTGTCGGTGTGTGTGTGTGTGTGTGTGTGTGTGTGTGTGTTGTCGGTGTGTGTGTGTGTGTGTGTCGGTGTGTGTGTGTGTGTGTGTGTGTGTGTGTGTGTTGTCGGTGTGTGTGTGTGTGTTGTCGTGTGTGTGTGTGTGTTGTCGTGTGTGTGTGTGTGTTGTCGGTGTGTGTGTGTGTGTGTTGTCGGTGTGTGTGTGTGTGTGTTGTCGGTGTGTGTGTGTGTGTGTTGTCGGTGTGTGTGTGTGTGTGTTGTCGGTGTGTGTGTGTGTGTGTGTGTGTGTGTGTGTGTGTGTGTTGTCGGTGTGTGTGTGTGTGTGTTGTCGTGTGTGTGTGTGTGTGTTGTCGGTGTGTGTGTGTGTGTTGTCGGTGTGTGTGTGTGTGTTGTCGTGTGTGTGTGTGTGTGTTGTCGGTGTGTGTGTGTGTGTGTTGTCGTGTGTGTGTGTGTGTGTTGTCGGTGTGTGTGTGTGTGTGTTGTCGGTGTGTGTGTGTGTGTGTTGTCGGTGTGTGTGTGTGTGTGTTGTCGGTGTGTGTGTGTGTGTTGTCGGTGTGTGTGTGTGTGTTGTCGGTGTGTGTGTGTGTGTTGTCGTGTGTGTGTGTGTGTGTTGTCGGTGTGTGTGTGTGTGTGTTGTCGGTGTGTGTGTGTGTGTGTTGTCGGTGTGTGTGTGTGTGTGGTCGTGTGTGTGTGTGTGTGTGTCGGTGTGTGTGTGTGTGTTGTCGGTGTGTGTGTGTGTGTTGTCGGTGTGTGTGTGTGTGTTGTCGGTGTGTGTGTGTGTGTGTTGTCGGTGTGTGTGTGTGTGTGTGTTGTCGGTGTGTGTGTGTGTGTTGTCGGTGTGTGTGTGTGTGTGTTGTCGTGTGTGTGTGTGTGTTGTCGGTGTGTGTGTGTGTGTTGTCGGTGTGTGTGTGTGTGTGTTGTCGGTGTGTGTGTGTGTGTGTTGTCGGTGTGTGTGTGTGTGTGTGTTGTCGGTGTGTGTGTGTGTGTGTCGGTGTGTGTGTGTGTGTTGTCGGTGTGTGTGTGTGTGTGTGTGTCGTGTGTGTGTGTGTGTGTTGTCGGTGTGTGTGTGTGTGTGTTGTCGGTGTGTGTGTGTGTGTGTTGTCGGTGTGTGTGTGTGTGTGTGTCGGTGTGTGTGTGTGTGTGTGTCGGTGTGTGTGTGTGTGTTGTCGGTGTGTGTGTGTGTGTGTTGTCGGTGTGTGTGTGTGTGTGTGTCGTGTGTGTGTGTGTGTGTGTTGTCGGTGTGTGTGTGTGTGTGTTGTCGGTGTGTGTGTGTGTGTTGTCGGTGTGTGTGTGTGTGTGTGTGTGTGGTGTGTGTGTGTGTGTGTGTTGTCGGTGTGTGTGTGTGTTGTCGGTGTGTGTGTGTGTGTTGTCGGTGTGTGTGTGTGTGTGTTGTCGGTGTGTGTGTGTGTGTTGTCGGTGTGTGTGTGTGTGTGTTGTCGGTGTGTGTGTGGTGTGTTGTCGGTGTGTGTGTGTGTGTTGTCGGTGTGTGTGTGTGTGTGTTGTCGGTGTGTGTGTGTGTGTGTGTTGTCGGTGTGTGTGTGTGTGTTGTCGGTGTGTGTGTGTGTGTGTTGTCGGTGTGTGTGTGTGTGTTGTCGGTGTGTGTGTGTGTGTGTTGTCGGTGTGTGTGTGTGTGTTGTCGGTGTGTGTGTGTGTGTGTTGTCGGTGTGTGTGTGTGTGTGTGTTGTCGGTGTGTGTGTGTGTTGTCGGTGTGTGTGTGTGTGTTGTCGTGTGTGTGTGTGTGTTGTCGGTGTGTGTGTGTGTGTGTTGTCGGTGTGTGTGTGTGTGTGTTGTCGGTGTGTGTGTGTGTGTTGTCGGTGTGTGTGTGTGTGTGTTGTCGGTGTGTGTGTGTGTGTGTGTCGTGTGTGTGTGTGTGTGTGTTGTCGGTGTGTGTGTGTGTGTTGTCGGTGTGTGTGTGTGTGTGTGTCGGTGTGTGTGTGTGTTGTCGGTGTGTGTGTGTGTGTTGTCGGTGTGTGTGTGTGTGTGTGTGTTGTCGTGTGTGTGTGTGTGTGTGTTGTCGGTGTGTGTGTGTGTGTGTTGTCGGTGTGTGTGTGTGTGTGTTGTCGGTGTGTGTGTGTGTGTTGTCGGTGTGTGTGTGTGTGTTGTCGGTGTGTGTGTGTGTGTGTTGTCGGTGTGTGTGTGTGTGTGTGTG
>NW_027675563.1:25000-77500 GCF_965601325.2 Salmo salar | reverse complement strand
GTGTGTGTGTGTGTTGTCGGTGTGTGTGTGTGTGTGTTGTCGGTGTGTGTGTGTGTGTGTTGTCGGTGTGTGTGTGTGTGTTGTCGGTGTGTGTGTGTGTGTTGTCGGTGTGTGTGTGTGTGTGTGTGTGTCGGTGTGTGTGTGTGTGTGTGTTGTCGGTGTGTGTGTGTTGTGTGTGTGTGTGTGTGTGTGTGTGTGTGTGTGTGTTGTCGGTGTGTGTGTGTGTGTGTTGTCGGTGTGTGTGTGTGTGTTGTCGGTGTGTGTGTGTGTGTGTGTGTGTGTGTGGTGTGTGTGTGTGTTGTCGGTGTGTGTGTGTGTGTGTGTCGGTGTGTGTGTGTGTGTGTGTTGTCGGTGTGTGTGTGTGTGTTGTCGGTGTGTGTGTGTGTGTTGTCGGTGTGTGTGTGTGTGTGTGTGTTGTCGTGTGTGTGTGTGTGTGTTGTCGGTGTGTGTGTGTGTGTGTGTGTGTGTGTGTGTGTGTGTGTTGTCGGTGTGTGTGTGTGTGTTGTCGGTGTGTGTGTGTGTGTGTGTGTGGTGTGTGTGTGTGTTGTCGGTGTGTGTGTGTGTGTGTTGTCGGTGTGTGTGTGTGTTGTGTGTCGGTGTGTGTGTGTGTGTGTTGTCGTGTGTGTGTGTGTGTGTTGTCGGTGTGTGTGTGTGTGTGTTGTCGGTGTGTGTGTGTGTGTTGTCGGTGTGTGTGTGTGTGTGTGTGTGTGTGTGTGTGTTGTCGGTGTGTGTGTGTGTGTTGTCGGTGTGTGTGTGTGTGTTGTCGGTGTGTGTGTGTGTGTGTTGTCGGTGTGTGTGTGTGTGTTGTCGGTGTGTGTGTGTGTGTGTGTGTGTGTGTGTGTGTTGTCGGTGTGTGTGTGTGTGTGTTGTCGGTGTGTGTGTGTGTGTGTGTTGTCGGTGTGTGTGTGTGTGTGTGTGTGTGTGTGTGTGTGTGTGTGTTGTCGGTGTGTGTGTGTGTGTGTGTTGTCGGTGTGTGTGTGTGTGTTGTCGGTGTGTGTGTGTGTGTGTGTCGTGTGTGTGTGTGTGTGTTGTCGGTGTGTGTGTGTGTGTGTGTGTGTCGGTGTGTGTGTGTGTGTTGTCGGTGTGTGTGTGTGTGTGTTGTCGGTGTGTGTGTGTGTGTTGTCGGTGTGTGTGTGTGTGTTGTCGGTGTGTGTGTGTGTGTGTGTCGGTGTGTGTGTGTGTGTGTGTCGGTGTGTGTGTGTGTGTGTGTGTGTGTGTGTGTGTGTGTGTGTGTGTGTGTGTGTGTGTGTGTGTGTGTGTTGTCGGTGTGTGTGTGTGTGTTGTCGGTGTGTGTGTGTGTGTGTGTTGTCGGTGTGTGTGTGTGTGTGTGTGTGTCGTGTGTGTGTGTTGTCGGTGTGTGTGTGTGTGTTGTCGTGTGTGTGTGTGTTGTCGTGTGTGTGTGTGTGTGTGTGTTGTCGGTGTGTGTGTGTGTGTGTGTGTGTGTGTGTGTGTGTGTTGTCGGTGTGTGTGTGTGTGTTGTCGGTGTGTGTGTGTGTGTGTTGTCGGTGTGTGTGTGTGTGTGTGTCGGTGTGTGTGTGTGTGTGTGTGTGTGTGTGTGTGTGTGTGTGTGTGTGTGTCGGTGTGTGTGTGTGTGTGTTGTCGGTGTGTGTGTGTGTGTTGTCGGTGTGTGTGTGTGTGTGTTGTCGGTGTGTGTGTGTGTGTGTCGTGTGTGTGTGTGTGTGTTGTCGGTGTGTGTGTGTGTGTGTGTGTCGGGTGTGTGTGTGTGTGTGTGTTGTCGGTGTGTGTGTGTGTGTGTCGGTGTGTGTGTGTGTGTGTGTGTGTGTGTGTGTGTGTGTTGTCGGTGTGTGTGTGTGTGTTGTCGGTGTGTGTGTGTGTGTTGTCGGTGTGTGTGTGTGTGTGTGTCGTGTGTGTGTGTGTGTTGTCGGTGTGTGTGTGTGTGTGTTGTCGGTGTGTGTGTGTGTGTGTGTGTGTGTGTGTGTGTGTGTGTGTCGGTGTGTGTGTGTGTGTGTTGTCGGTGTGTGTGTGTGTGTTGTCGTGTGTGTGTGTGTGTGTGTCGGTGTGTGTGTGTGTGTGTTGTCGGTGTGTGTGTGTGTGTTGTCGGTGTGTGTGTGTGTGTGTGTGTGTGTGTGTGTGTGTGTGTGTGTGTGTGTGTGTGTGTGTGTTGTCGTGTGTGTGTGTGTGTGTTGTCGGTGTGTGTGTGTGTGTCGGTGTGTGTGTGTGTGTGTGTGTGTGTGTGTGTGTGTGTGTGTGTTGTCGGTGTGTGTGTGTGTTGTTGTCGGTGTGTGTGTGTGTGTGTTGTCGGTGTGTGTGTGTGTGTTGTCGGTGTGTGTGTGTGTGTGTTGTCGGTGTGTGTGTGTGTGTTGTCGGTGTGTGTGTGTGTGTTGTCGGTGTGTGTGTGTGTGTGTGTGTGTGTGTGTGTGTGTGTGGTGTGTGTGTGTGTGTGTGTTGTCGGTGTGTGTGTGTGTGTTGTCGGTGTGTGTGTGTGTGTTGTCGTGTGTGTGTGTGTGTTGTCGGTGTGTGTGTGTGTGTGTGTCGTGTGTGTGTGTGTGTGTTGTCGGTGTGTGTGTGTGTGTTGTCGGTGTGTGTGTGTGTGTGTCGTGTGTGTGTGTGTGTGTTGTCGGTGTGTGTGTGTGTGTTGTCGGTGTGTGTGTGTGTGTTGTCGTGTGTGTGTGTGTGTGTTGTCGGTGTGTGTGTGTGTGTGTTGTCGGTGTGTGTGTGTGTGTGTTGTCGGTGTGTGTGTGTGTGTGTTGTCGGTGTGTGTGTGTGTGTGTTGTCGGTGTGTGTGTGTGTGTTGTCGGTGTGTGTGTGTGTGTGTGTGTCGGTGTGTGTGTGTGTGTGTTGTCGGTGTGTGTGTGTGTGTGTTGTCGGTGTGTGTGTGTGTGTTGTCGTGTGTGTGTGTGTGTGTGTGTGTGTGTGTGTGTGTGTGTGTGTGTGTGTGTGTGTTGTCGGTGTGTGTGTGTGTGTGTCGTGTGTGTGTGTGTGTGTTGTCGGTGTGTGTGTGTGTGTGTTGTCGGTGTGTGTGTGTGTGTGTTGTCGGTGTGTGTGTGTGTGTGTCGGTGTGTGTGTGTGTGTGTCGTGTGTGTGTGTGTGTGTTGTCGTGTGTGTGTGTGTGTGTGTGTGTGTGTGTGTTGTCGGTGTGTGTGTGTGTGTGTTGTCGTGTGTGTGTGTGTGTGTGTGTGTTGTCGGTGTGTGTGTGTGTGTTGTCGGTGTGTGTGTGTGTGTTGTCGGTGTGTGTGTGTGTGTGTGTCGGTGTGTGTGTGTGTGTGTTGTCGGTGTGTGTGTGTGTTGTCGTGTGTGTGTGTGTGTGTGTTGTCGGTGTGTGTGTGTGTGTTGTCGTGGTGTGTGTGTGTGTGTGTTGTCGGTGTGTGTGTGTGTGTTGTCGGTGTGTGTGTGTGTGTGTGTGTGTGTGTGTGTGTGTGTGTGTGTGTGTGTTGTCGGTGTGTGTGTGTGTGTGTTGTCGGTGTGTGTGTGTGTGTTGTTGTCGTGTGTGTGTGTGTGTTGTCGGTGTGTGTGTGTGTGTGTTGTCGGTGTGTGTGTGTGTGTCGTGTGTGTGTGTGTGTGTTGTCGTGTGTGTGTGTGTGTGTGTTGTCGGTGTGTGTGTGTGTGTGTTGTCGGTGTGTGTGTGTGTGTTGTCGTGTGTGTGTGTGTGTGTGTGTGTTGTCGGTGTGTGTGTGTGTGTGTTGTCGGTGTGTGTGTGTGTGTTGTCGTGTGTGTGTGTGTGTGTTGTCGGTGTGTGTGTGTGTGTTGTCGGTGTGTGTGTGTGTGTTGTCGGTGTGTGTGTGTGTGTGTGTGTGTGTGTGTGTTGTCGGTGTGTGTGTGTGTTGTCGTGTGTGTGTGTGTGTGTGTGTTGTCGGTGTGTGTGTGTGTGTTGTCGGTGTGTGTGTGTGTGTGTTGTCGGTGTGTGTGTGTGTGTGTTGTCGGTGTGTGTGTGTGTGTGTTGTCGGTGTGTGTGTGTGTGTGTTGTCGGTGTGTGTGTGTGTTGTCGGTGTGTGTGTGTGTGTGTGTGTGTGTGTGTGTGTGTGTGTGTGTGTTGTCGGTGTGTGTGTGTGTGTGTTGTCGGTGTGTGTGTGTGTGTGTTGTCGGTGTGTGTGTGTGTGTGTTGTCGGTGTGTGTGTGTGTGTTGTCGGTGTGTGTGTGTGTGTGTGTGTGTGTGTGTGTTGTCGGTGTGTGTGTGTGTGTTGTCGGTGTGTGTGTGTGTGTGTGTCGTGTGTGTGTGTGTGTGTTGTCGGTGTGTGTGTGTGTGTTGTCGGTGTGTGTGTGTGTGTTGTCGGTGTGTGTGTGTGTGTTGTCGTGTGTGTGTGTGTGTGTTGTCGGTGTGTGTGTGTGTGTGTGTCGGTGTGTGTGTGTGTGTGTTGTCGGTGTGTGTGTGTGTGTGTGTCGTGTGTGTGTGTGTGTGTGTTGTCGGTGTGTGTGTGTGTGTGTTGTCGGTGTGTGTGTGTGTTGTCGGTGTGTGTGTGTGTGTGTGTGTGTGTGTGTTGTCGTGTGTGTGTGTGTGTGTGTGTGTTGTCGGTGTGTGTGTGTGTGTGTGTTGTCGGTGTGTGTGTGTGTGTGTCGTGTGTGTGTGTGTGTGTCGGTGTGTGTGTGTGTGTTGTCGGTGTGTGTGTGTGTGTGTTGTCGGTGTGTGTGTGTGTGTTGTCGTGTGTGTGTGTGTGTGTTGTCGGTGTGTGTGTGTGTGTGTTGTCGGTGTGTGTGTGTGTGTGTGTCGGTGTGTGTGTGTGTGTTGTCGTGTGTGTGTGTGTGTGTGTGTGTGTGTGTGTTGTCGTGTGTGTGTGTGTGTGTTGTCGGTGTGTGTGTGTGTGTGTGTCGTGTGTGTGTGTGTGTGTTGTCGGTGTGTGTGTGTGTGTTGTCGTGTGTGTGTGTGTTGTCGGTGTGTGTGTGTGTGTTGTCGGTGTGTGTGTGTGTGTGTTGTCGGTGTGTGTGTGTGTGTGTGTGTCGGTGTGTGTGTGTGTGTTGTCGGTGTGTGTGTGTGTGTGTGTTGTCGTTGTGTGTGTGTGTGTGTGTTGTCGGTGTGTGTGTGTGTGTGTCGGTGTGTGTGTGTGTGTTGTCGTGTGTGTGTGTGTGTGTTGTCGGTGTGTGTGTGTGTGTTGTCGGTGTGTGTGTGTGTGTGTGTGTGTCGGTGTGTGTGTGTGTGTGTGTGTGTCGGTGTGTGTGTGTGTGTGTTGTCGGTGTGTGTGTGTGTGTTGTCGGTGTGTGTGTGTGTGTGTTGTCGTGTGTGTGTGTGTGTGTTGTCGGTGTGTGTGTGTGTGTGTGTTGTCGGTGTGTGTGTGTGTGTGTTGTCGGTGTGTGTGTGTGTGTGTGTGTGTGTCGTGTGTGTGTTGTGTGTGTGTGTGTTGTCGGTGTGTGTGTGTGTGTTGTCGGTGTGTGTGTGTGTGTGTTGTCGGTGTGTGTGTGTGTGTTGTCGGTGTGTGTGTGTGTGTGTTGTCGGTGTGTGTGTGTGTGTGGTGTGGTGTGTGTGTGTGTGTGTGTGTGTGTGTGTGTGTGTGTGTGTGTGTTGTCGGTGTGTGTGTGTGTGTTGTCGGTGTGTGTGTGTGTGTGTGTTGTCGGTGTGTGTGTGTGTGTCGGTGTGTGTGTGTGTTGTCGTGTGTGTGTGTGTGTGTGTTGTCGGTGTGTGTGTGTGTGTGTGGTGTGTGTGTGTGTGTTGTCGGTGTGTGTGGTGTGTTGTCGGTGTGTGTGTGTGTGTGTTGTCGGTGTGTGTGTGTGTGTTGTCGGTGTGTGTGTGTGTGTTGTCGGTGTGTGTGTGTGTGTGTGTGTGTGTGTGTGTGTGTGTGTTGTCGGTGTGTGTGTGTGTGTGTGTCGGTGTGTGTGTGTGTGTTGTCGTGTGTGTGTGTGTGTTGTCGTGTGTGTGTGTGTGTGTGTGTGTGTGTGTGTGTGTGTGTTGTCGTGTGTGTGTGTGTGTGTTGTCGGTGTGTGTGTGTGTGTGTTGTCGGTGTGTGTGTGTGTGTGGTGTCGGTGTGTGTGTGTGTGTGTGTTGTCGGTGTGTGTGTGTGTGTTGTCGGTGTGTGTGTGTGTGTGTGTGTTGTGTGTGTGTGTGTTGTCGGTGTGTGTGTGTGTGTGTTGTCGGTGTGTGTGTGTGTGTGTTGTCGGTGTGTGTGTGTGTGTGTTGTCGGTGTGTGTGTGTGGTGTGTCGTGTGTGTGTGTGTGTGTCGGTGTGTGTGTGTGTGTTGTCGGTGTGTGTGTGTGTGTGTTGTCGGTGTGTGTGTGTGTGTGTGTCGTGTGTGTGTGTGTTGTCGGTGTGTGTGTGTGTGTTGTCGGTGTGTGTGTGTGTGTGTTGTCGTGTGTGTGTGTGTGTTGTCGGTGTGTGTGTGTGTGTGTGTCGGTGTGTGTGTGTGTGTGTTGTCGGTGTGTGTGTGTGTGTGTTGTCGGTGTGTGTGTGTGTGTGTCGGTGTGTGTGTGTGTGTGTGTGTGTTGTGTGTGTGTGTGTGTGTGTGGTGTGTCGGTGTGTGTGTGTGTTGTCGGTGTGTGTGTGTGTGTTGTCGGTGTGTGTGTGTGTGTGTGTGTCGGTGTGTGTGTGTGTGTTGTCGGTGTGTGTGTGTGTGTTGTCGGTGTGTGTGTGTGTGTTGTCGGTGTGTGTGTGTGTGTTGTCGTGTGTGTGTGTGTGTGTGTGTGTGTGTGTGTGTGTGTGTTGTCGGTGTGTGTGTGTGTGTGTGTGTGTGTGTGTGTGTGTGTGTGTGTGTGTGTGTGTGTGTGTGTTGTCGGTGTGTGTGTGTGTGTGTCGTGTGTGTGTGTGTGTGTTGTCGGTGTGTGTGTGTGTGTGTTGTCGGTGTGTGTGTGTGTGTGTGTCGGTGTGTGTGTGTGTGTGTGTCGGTGTGTGTGTGTGTGTGTTGTCGGTGTGTGTGTGTGTGTTGTCGTGTGTGTGTGTGTGTTGTCGGTGTGTGTGTGTGTGTGTTGTCGGTGTGTGTGTGTGTTGTTGTCGTGTGTGTGTGTGTGTGTGTTGTCGGTGTGTGTGTGTGTGTGTGTCGTGGTGTGTGTGTGTGTGTGTTGTCGGTGTGTGTGTGTGTGTGTTGTCGGTGTGTGTGTGTGTGTGTGGTGTGTGTGTGTGTGTGTTGTCGGTGTGTGTGTGTGTGTTGTCGGTGTGTGTGTGTGTGTGTGTTGTCGGTGTGTGTGTGTGTGTGTTGTCGGTGTGTGTGTGTGTGTGTGTCGGTGTGTGTGTGTGTGTTGTCGGTGTGTGTGTGTGTGTGTTGTCGGTGTGTGTGTGTGTGTGTGTGTGTGTGTGTCGTGTGTGTGTGTGTGTGTCGGTGTGTGTGTGTGTTGTCGGTGTGTGTGTGTGTGTTGTCGGTGTGTGTGTGTGTGTGTGTGTGTGTGTGTGTGTGTGTGTGTGTGTGTGTTGTCGGTGTGTGTGTGTGTGTTGTCGGTGTGTGTGTGTGTGTGTGTTGTCGTGTGTGTGTGTGTGTGTTGTCGGTGTGTGTGTGTGTGTGTCGGTGTGTGTGTGTGTGTGTTGTCGGTGTGTGTGTGTTGTGTGTGTCGTGTGTGTGTGTGTGTGTGTGTGTCGTGTGTGTGTGTGTGTGTGTGTTGTCGGTGTGTGTGTGTGTGTTGTCGTGTGTGTGTGTGTGTGTGTTGTCGGTGTGTGTGTGTGTGTTGTCGGTGTGTGTGTGTGTGTTGTCGTGTGTTGTGTGTGTGTGTGTGTGTGTGTGTTGTCGGTGTGTGTGTGTGTGTTGTCGTGTGTGTGTGTGTGTGTTGTCGGTGTGTGTGTGTGTGTGTGTGTGTGTGTGTGTGTGTGTTGTCGTGTGTGTGTGTCGTGTGTGTGTGTGTGTGTGTTGTCGGTGTGTGTGTGTGTGTTGTCGGTGTGTGTGTGTGTGTTGTTGTCGGTGTGTGTGTGTGTGTGTGTTGTCGGTGTGTGTGTGTGTGTGTTGTGTGTGTGTGTGTGTGTTGTCGGTGTGTGTGTGTGTTGTCGGTGTGTGTGTGTGTGTGTGTGTGTGTGTGTGTGTGTGTGTGTCGTGTGTGTGTGTGTGTGTGTTGTCGGTGTGTGTGTGTGTGTGTTGTCGGTGTGTGTGTGTGTGTTGTCGGTGTGTGTGTGTGTGTTGTCGTGTGTGTGTGTGTGTGTTGTCGGTGTGTGTGTGTGTGTTGTCGGTGTGTGTGTGTGTGTTGTCGTGTGTGGTGTGTGTGTGTGTTGTCGGTGTGTGTGTGTGTGTGTTGTCGGTGTGTGTGTGTGTGTTGTCGGTGTGTGTGTGTGTGTTGTCGGTGTGTGTGTGTGTGTGTTGTCGTGTGTGTGTGTGTGTGTGTCGTGTGTGTGTGTGTGTGTTGTCGGTGTGTGTGTGTGTGTGTGTTGTCGGTGTGTGTGTGTGTGTGTGTGTGTGTGTGTGTGTGTGTGTGTGTGTGTGTGTTGTCGGTGTGTGTGTGTGTGTGTGTGTGTGTGTGTGTGTGTGTGTGTGTGTCGTGTGTGTGTGTGTGTGTGTGTCGTGTGTGTGTGTGTGTGTGTGTGTGTGTGTGTGTTGTCGGTGTGTGTGTGTGTGTGTTGTCGGTGTGTGTGTGTGTGTTGTCGGTGTGTGTGTGTGTGTGTGTTGTCGTGTGTGTGTGTGTGTGTTGTCGGTGTGTGTGTGTGTGTTGTCGGTGTGTGTGTGTGTGTGTTGTCGGTGTGTGTGTGTGTGTGTGTTGTCGGTGTGTGTGTGTGTGTGTTGTCGGTGTGTGTGTGTGTGTGTTGTCGGTGTGTGTGTGTGTGTTGTCGTGTGTGTGTGTGTGTGTGTTGTCGGTGTGTGTGTGTGTGTGTTGTCGGTGTGTGTGTGTGTGTGTGTTGTCGGTGTGTGTGTGTGTGTGTCGGTGTGTGTGTGTGTGTGTGTTGTCGGTGTGTGTGTGTGTGTGTTGTCGGTGTGTGTGTGTGTGTGTGTGTTGTCGGTGTGTGTGTGTGTTGTTGTCGGTGTGTGTGTGTGTGTTGTCGGTGTGTGTGTGTGTGTGTGTGTTGTCGTGTGTGTGTGTGTGTGTCGTGTGTGTGTGTGTGTGTGTGTGTGTGTGTGTGTGTGTGTTGTCGGTGTGTGTGTGTGTGTGTTGTCGGTGTGTGTGTGTGTGTGTGTGTGTGTGTGTCGTGTGTGTGTGTGTGTTGTCGGTGTGTGTGTGTGTGTGTTGTCGGTGTGTGTGTGTGTGTGTGTGTGGGTGTGTGTGTGTGTGTTGTCGGTGTGTGTGTGTGTGTGTTGTCGTGTGTGTGTGTGTGTGTTGTCGGTGTGTGTGTGTGTGTGTTGTCGGTGTGTGTGTGTGTGTTGTCGGTGTGTGTGTGTGTGTGTTGTCGGTGTGTGTGTGTGTGTGTTGTCGTGTGTGTGTGTGTGTTGTCGGTGTGTGTGTGTGTGTGTTGTCGGTGTGTGTGTGTGTGTGTTGTCGGTGTGTGTGTGTGTGTTGTCGGTGTGTGTGTGTGTGTGTGTCGGTGTGTGTGTGTGTGTGTGTGTGTTGTCGGTGTGTGTGTGTGTGTTGTCGGTGTGTGTGTGTTGTCGGTGTGTGTGTGTGTGTTGTCGGTGTGTGTGTGTGTGTGTGTGTGTCGGTGTGTGTGTGTGTGTGTGTCGGTGTGTGTGTGTGTGTTGTCGGTGTGTGTGTGTGTGTGTGTGTGTGTGTGTGTGTGTCGTGTGTGTGTGTGTGTGTGTGTTGTCGGTGTGTGTGTGTGTTGTCGTGTGGGTGTGTGTGTGTGTGTGTGTCGGTGTGTGTGTGTGTGTGTGTGTGTGTGTTGTCGGTGTGTGTGTGTGTGTTGTCGGTGTGTGTGTGTGTGTGTTGTCGTGTGTGTGTGTGTGTTGTCGGTGTGTGTGTGTGTGTGTGTCGTGTGTGTGTGTGTGTGTGTTGTCGTGTGTGTGTGTGTGTGTTGTCGGTGTGTGTGTGTGTGTGTGTGTGTGTGTTGTCGGTGTGTGTGTGTTGTCGGTGTGTGTGTGTGTGTTGTCGGTGTGTGTGTGTTGTGGTGTGTGTGCGTGTGTGTGTGTGTGTGTTGTCGGTGTGTGTGTGTGTGTTGTCGGTGTGTGTGTGTGTGTGTGTTGTCGGTGTGTGTGTGTGTGTTGTCGGTGTGTGTGTGTGTGTTGTCGGTGTGTGTGTGTGTGTGTTGTCGGTGTGTGTGTGTGTGTTGTCGGTGTGTGTGTGTGTGTCGTGTGTGTGTGTGTGTTGTCGGTGTGTGTGTGTGTGTTGGTGGGTGTGTGTGTGTGTGTGTGTGTCGGTGTGTGTGTGTGTGTTGTCGGTGTGTGTGTGTGTGTGTGTGTCGGTGTGTGTGTGTGTGTTGTCTGTGGTGTGTGTGTGTGTGTGTTGTCGTGTGTGTGTGTGTGTGTTGTCGGTGTGTGTGTGTGTGTTTGTCGGTGTGTGTGTGTGTTGTCGGTGTTGTGTGTGTGTGTTGTCGGTGTGTGTGTGTGTGTGTTGTCGGTGTGTGTGTGTGTGTGTGTCGGTGTGTGTGTGTGTGTTGTCGGTGTGTGTGTGTGTTGTCGGTGTGTGTGTGTGTGTTGTCGGTGTGTGTGTGTGTGTGTTGTCGGTGTGTGTGTGTGTGTGTTGTCGGTGTGTGTGTGTGTGTTGTCGGTGTGTGTGTGTGTGTGTCGGTGTGTGTGTGTGTGTTGTCGTGTGTGTGTGTGTGTGTGTTGTCGGTGTGTGTGTGTGTGTGTTGTCGTGTGTGTGTGTGTGTTGTCGGTGTGTGTGTGTGTGTGTTGTCGGTGTGTGTGTGTGTGTTGTCGGTGTGTGTGTGTGTGTGTTGTCGGTGTGTGTGTGTGTGTGTGTTGTCGGTGTGTGTGTGTGTGTGGTGTCGGTGTGTGTGTGTGTGTGTTGTCGGTGTGTGTGTGTGTGTGTTGTCGGTGTGTGTGTGTGTGTGTGTTGTCGTGTGTGTGTGTGTGTGTGTTGTCGGTGTGTGTGTGTGTGTGTTGTCGGTGTGTGTGTGTGTGTGGTGTGTGTGTGTGTGTGTTGTCGGTGTGTGTGTGTGTGTTGTCGGTGTGTGTGTGTGTGTTGTCGGTGTGTGTGTGTGTGTTGTCGGTGTGTGTGTGTGTGTTGTCGGTGTGTGTGTGTGTGTTGTCGGTGTGTGTGGTGTGTGTTGTCGGTGTGTGTGTGTGTGTGTGTGTCGTGTGTGTGTGTGTGTGTTGTCGGTGTGTGTGTGTGTGTGTGTTGTCTGTGTGTGTGTGTGTGTCGTGGTGTGTGTGTGTGTGTTGTCGGTGTGTGTGTGTGTGTGTTGTCTGTGTGTGTTGTCGGTGTGTGTGTGTTGTCGTGTGTGTGTGTGTGTGTGTTGTCGTGTGTGTGTGTGTGTGTTGTCGGTGTGTGTGTGTGTGTGTCGTGTGTGTGTGTGTGTGTGTTGTCGGTGTGTGTGTGTGTGTTGTCGGTGTGTGTGTGTGTGTGTGTTGTGTGTGTGTGTGTTGTCGGTGTGTGTGTGTGTGTGTTGTCGGTGTGTGTGTGTGTGTTGTCGGTGTGTGTGTGTGTGTGTGTGTGTGTTGGTGTGTGTGTGTTGTGTGTGTGTGTCGGTGTGTGTGTGTGTGTTGTCGGTGTGTGTGTGTGTGTTGTCGGTGTGTGTGTGTGTGTTGTCGTGTGTGTGTGTGTGTTGTCGGTGTGTGTGTGTGTGTGTGGTGTGTGTGTGTGTGTGTGTTGTCGGTGTGTGTGTGTGTGTGTGTGGTGTGTGTGTGTGTGGTGTGTGTGTGTCGGTGTGTGTGTGTGTGTGTTGTCGGTGTGTGTGTGTGTGTGTGTCGGTGTGTGTGTGTGTGTGTGTTGTCGGTGTGTGTGTGTGGTGTGTGTGTGTGTGTGTTGTCGTGTGTGTTTGTCGTGTGTGTGTGTGTGTGTGTGTCGGTGTGTGTGTGTTGTCGGTGTGTGTGTGTGTGTGTGTTGTCGGTGTGTGTGTGTGTGTGTGTGTGTGTGTGTGTGTGTGTGTGTGTGTTGTCGGTGTGTGTGTGTGTGTGTGTCGGTGTGTGTGTGTGTGTGTTGTCGGTGTGTGTGTGTGTGTGTGTGGTCGTGTGTGTGTGTGTGTGTTGTCGGTGTGTGTGTGTGTGTTGTCGGTGTGTGTGTGTGTGTGTTGTCGGTGTGTGTGTGTGTGTGTGGTGTGTGTGTGTGTGTGTGTGTGTTGTCGGTGTGTGTGTGTGTGTGTTGTCGGTGTGTGTGTGTGTGTGTTGTCGGTGTGTGTGTGTGTGTTGTCGGTGTGTGTGTGTGTGTGTTGTCGGTGTGTGTGTCGTGTGTGTGTGTGTGTGTGTGTGTTGTCGGTGTGTGTGTGTGTGTGTTGTCGGTGTGTGTGTGTGTCGGTGTGTGTGTGTGTGTGGTGTGTGTGTGTGTGTGTCGTTGTGTGTGTGTGTGTGTGTTGTCGGTGTGTGTGTGTGTGTGTGTTGTCGGTGTGTGTGTGTGTGTGTTGTCGGTGTGTGTGTGTGTGTGTCGGTGTGTGTGTGTGTGTGTGTGTTGTCGGTGTGTGTGTGTGTGTGTGTGGTGTGTGTGTGTGTGTGTGTGTGTGTGTGTCGTGTGTGTGTGTGTGTGTGTTGTCGGTGTGTGTGTGTGTGTGTGTCGGTGTGTGTGTGTGTGTGTGTGTGTGTGTGTGTTGTCGGTGTGTGTGTGTGTGTGTGTGTGTGTGTGTTGTCGGTGTGTGTGTGTGTGTGTGTTGTCGGTGTGTGTGTGTGTGTTGTCGGTGTGTGTGTGTGTGTGTTGTCGGTGTGTGTGTGTGTGTTGTCGGTGTGTGTGTGTGTGTGTGTGTCGGTGTGTGTGTGTGTGTGTGTTGTCGGTGTGTGTGTGTGTGTGTGTTGTGTGTGTGTTGCGGTGTGTGTGTGTGTGTGTGTGTTGTCGGTGTGTGTGTGTGTGTTGTCGGTGTGTGTGTGTGTGTTGTGGTGTGTGTGTGTGTGTTGTCGGTGTGTGTGTGTGTGTGTTGTCGGTGTGTGTGTGTGTGTGTTGTCGGTGTGTGTGTGTGTGTGTTGTCGGTGTGTGTGTGTGTGTTGTCGGTGTGTGTGTGTGTGTTGTCGTGTGTGTGTGTGTGTGTTGTCGGTGTGTGTGTGTGTGTTGTCGGTGTGTGTGTGTGTGTGTTGTCGGTGTGTGTGTGTGTGTGTTGTCGGTGTGTGTGTGTGTGTGTGTGTGTGGTGTCGGTGTGTGTGTGTGTGTGTTGTCGGTGTGTGTGTGTGTGTGTGTGGTGTGTGTGTGTGTGTGTTGTCGGTGTGTGTGTGTGTGTGTTGTCGGTGTGTGTGTGTGTGTGTGGTGTCGTGTGTGTGTGTGTTGTCGTGTGTGTGTGTGTGTGTTGTCGGTGTGTGTGTGTGTGTGTTGTCGGTGTGTGTGTGTGTGTGTTGTCGGTGTGTGTGTGTGTGTGTGTCGGTGTGTGTGTGTGTGTGTTGTCGGTGTGTGTGTGTGTGTGTGTGTGTGTGTGTGTGTGTGTGTTGTCGTGTGTGTGTGTGTGTGTTGTCGGTGTGTGTGTGTGTGTGTTGTCGGTGTGTGTGTGTGTGTGTGTCGTGTGTGTGTGTGTGTTGTCGGTGTGTGTGTGTGTGTCGTGTGTGTGTGTGTGTGTTGTCGGTGTGTGTGTGTGTGTGTCGTGTGTGTGTGTGTGTTGTCGGTGTGTGTGTGTGTGTGTGTGTCGGTGTGTGTGTGTGTGTGTGTTGTCGTGTGTGTGTGTTGTCGTGTGTGTGTGTGTGTGTTGTCGTGTGTGTGTGTGTGTGTTGTCGGTGTGTGTGTGTGTGTTGTCGGTGTGTGTGTGTGTGTTGTCGGTGTGTGTGTGTGTGTGTGTTGTCGGTGTGTGTGTGTGTGTTGTCGGTGTGTGTGTGTGTGTTGTCGGTGTGTGTGTGTGTGTGTGTTGTCGGTGTGTGTGTGTGTGTTGTCGTGTGTGTGTGTGTGTTGTCGGTGTGTGTGTGTGTGTTGTCGGTGTGTGTGTGTGTGTGTTGTCGGTGTGTGTGTGTGTGTGTTGTCGGTGTGTGTGTGTGTGTTGTCGGTGTGTGTGGTGTGTGTTGTCGGTGTGTGTGTGTGTGTGTTGTCGGTGTGTGTGTGTGTGTGTGTTGTCGGTGTGTGTGTGTGTGTGTCGGTGTGTGTGTGTGTGTTGTCGGTGTGTGTGTGTGTGTTGTCGGTGTGTGGTGTGTGTGTTGTCGGTGTGTGTGTGTGTGTGTTGCGGTGTGTGTGTGTGTGTGTTGTCGGTGTGTGTGTGTGTGTCGGTGTCGTGTGTGTGTGTGTGTGTGTGTGTGTCGTGTGTGTGTGTGTGTGTGTTGTCGTGTGTGTGTGTGTGTGTTGTCGGTGTGTGTGTGTGTGTTGTCGGTGTGTGTGTGTGTGTTGTCGGTGTGTGTGTGTGTGTGTGTTGTCGGTGTGTGTGTGTTGTGTGTGTCTGTGTGTGTGTGTGTGTGTGTTGTCGGTGTGTGTGTGTGTGTGTGTTGTCGGTGTGTGTGTGTGTGTTGTCGGTGTGTGTGTGTGTGTGTTGTCGGTGTGTGTGTGTGTGTGTTGTCGGTGTGTGTGTGTGTGTGTGTGTGTGTGTGTGTGTGTGTGTGTGTTGTCGGTGTGTGTGTGTGTGTGTTGTCGGTGTGTGTGTGTGTGTGTTGTCGGTGTGTGTGTGTGTTGTCGGTGTGTGTGTGTGTGTGTTGTCGGTGTGTGTGTGTGTGTTGTCGGTGTGTGTGTGTGTGTGTGTGTGTGTGTGTGTGTGTGTTGTCGTGTGTGTGTGTGTGTTGTCGGTGTGTGTGTGTGTGTGTTGTCGGTGTGTGTGTGTGTGTGTGTGTGTGTGTGTGTGTGTGTGTGTGTTGTCGTGTGTGTGTGTGTGTGTTGTCGGTGTGTGTGTGTGTGTGTGTGTGTGTGTGTGTGTGTGTGTGTGTGTGTCGGTGTGTGTGTGTGTGTGTTGTCGGTGTGTGTGTGTGTGTGTTGTCGGTGTGTGTGTGTGTGTGTGTGTGTGTGTGTGTTGTCGGTGTGTGTGTGTGTGTTGTCGTGTGTGTGTGTGTGTGTGTGTGTGTTGTCGGTGTGTGTGTGTGTGTGTGTTGTCGGTGTGTGTGTGTGTGTGTTGTCGGTGTGTGTGTGTGTGTTGTCGGTGTGTGTGTGTGTGTTGTCGGTGTGTGTGTGTGTGTGTTGTCGTGTGTGTGTGTGTGTGTGTGTGTGTGTGTGTGTGTGTGTTGTCGGTGTGTGTGTGTGTGTGTTGTCGGTGTGTGTGTGTGTGTTGTCGGTGTGTGTGTGTGTGTGTTGTCGGTGTGTGTGTGTGTGTGTTGTCGGTGTGTGTGTGTGTGTTGTCGGTGTGTGTGTGTGTGTGTGTGTCGGTGTGTGTGTGTGTGTGTGTGTGTGTGTGTGTGTGTGTGTGTTGTCGGTGTGTGTGTGTGTGTGTTGTCGGTGTGTGTGTGTGTGTGTTGTCGGTGTGTGTGTGTGTGTGTGTGTGTGTGTGTGTGTGTGTGTGTGTTGTCGGTGTGTGTGTGTGTGTTGTCGTGTGTGTGTGTGTGTGTTGTCGGTGTGTGTGTGTGTGTTGTCGGTGTGTGTGTGTGTGTGTCGGTGTGTGTGTGTGTGTGTGTCGTGTGTGTGTGTGTGTTGTCGTGTGTGTGTGGTGTGTGTGTGTGTGTGTGTGTCGTGTGTGTGTGTGTGTTGTCGGTGTGTGTGTGTGTGTGTTGTCGTGTGTGTGTGTGTGTGTGTGTTGTCGGTGTGTGTGTGTGTGTGTTGTCGTGTGTGTGTGTGTGTGTTGTCGGTGTGTGTGTGTGTGTTGTCGGTGTGTGTGTGTGTGTGTGTGTGTGGTGTGTGTGTGTGTGTGTTGTCGGTGTGTGTGTGTGTGTGTGTGTCGGTGTGTGTGTGTGTGTGTGTGTGTCGTGTGTGTGTGTGTGTGTGTGTCGGTGTGTGTGTGTGTGTGTGTGTGTTGTCGGTGTGTGTGTGTGTGTGTTGTCGGTGTGTGTGTGTGTGTGTTGTCGTGTGTGTGTGTGTGTGTTGTCGGTGTGTGTGTGTGTGTGTGTGTGTGTGTGTTGTCGGTGTGTGTGTGTGTGTGTTGTCGGTGTGTGTGTGTGTGTTGTCGTGTGTGTGTGTGTGTGTGTTGTCGGTGTGTGTGTGTGTGTTGTCGGTGTGTGTGTGTGTGTGTCGGTGTGTGTGTGTGTGTGTGTGTGTGTGTGTCGGTGTGTGTGTGTGTGTGTTGTCGGTGTGTGTGTGTGTGTGTGTCGGTGTGTGTGTGTGTGTGTGTGTGTGTGTGTGTGTGTGTGTTGTCGGTGTGTGTGTGTGTGTTGTCGGTGTGTGTGTGTGTGTGTGTGTGTGTGTGTGTGTGTGTTGTCGGTGTGTGTGTGTGTGTGTTGTCGGTGTGTGTGTGTGTGTCGGTGTGTGTGTGTGTGTGTGTGGTGTGTGTGTGTGTTGTCGGTGTGTGTGTGTGTGTGTGTGTGTGTGTGTGTGTGTGTGTTGTCGGTGTGTGTGTGTGTGTTGTCGGTGTGTGTGTGTGTGTGTTGTCGGTGTGTGTGTGTGTGTGTCGGTGTGTGTGTGTGTGTGTGTTGTCGGTGTGTGTGTGTGTGTGTGTTGTCGGTGTGTGTGTGTGTGTGTGTGTGTGTGTGTGTGTGTGTGTGTGTGTTGTCGTGTGTGTGTGTGTGTTGTCGGTGTGTGTGTGTGTGTGTTGTCGGTGTGTGTGTGTGTGTGTGTGTGTGTGTGTGTGTGTGTTGTCGGTGTGTGTGTGTGTTGTCGGTGTGTGTGTGTGTGTTGTCGGTGGTGTGTGTGTGTGTGTTGTCGGTGTGTGTGTGTGTGTGTTGTCGTGTGTGTGTGTGTGTGTGTTGTCGGTGTGTGTGTGTGTGTTGTCGGTGTTGTGTGTGTGTGTGTTGTCGGTGTGTGTGTGTGTGTTGTCGGTGTGTGTGTGTGTGTGTTGTCGGTGTGTGTGTGTGTGTGTTGTCGGTGTGTGTGTGTGTGTGTTGTCGGTGTGTGTGTGTGTGTGTGTTGTCGTGTGTGTGTGTGTGTGTTGTCGGTGTGTGTGTGTGTGTTGTCGGTGTGTGTGTGTGTGTGTGTGTGTGTGTGTGTGTGTGTTGTCGGTGTGTGTGTGTGTGTGTGTGTGTTGTCGTGTGTGTGTGTGTGTGTTGTCGGTGTGTGTGTGTGTGTGTTGTCGGTGTGTGTGTGTGTGTTGTCGGTGTGTGTGTGGTGTGTTGTCGGTGTGTGTGTGTGTGTGTTGTCGGTGTGTGTGTGTGTGTTGTCGGTGTGTGTGTGTGTGTGTTGTCGGTGTGTGTGTGTGTTGTCGGTGTGTGTGTGTGTGTGTTGTCGGTGTGTGTGTGTGTGTGTTGTCGGTGTGTGTGTGTGTGTGTGTTGTCGGTGTGTGTGTGTGTGTTGTCGGTGTGTGTGTGTGTGTGTGTCGTGTGTGTGTGTGTGTGTTGTCGGTGTGTGTGTGTGTGTTGTCGGTGTGTGTGTGTGTGTTGTCGGTGTGTGTGTGTGTGTGTTGTCGGTGTGTGTGTGTGTGTGTGTCGGTGTGTGTGTGTGTGTGTGTGTGTGTGTGTGTGTGTGTTGTCGGTGTGTGTGTGTGTGTTGTCGGTGTGTGTGTGTGTGTGTTGTCGTGTGTGTGTGTGTGTGTTGTCGGTGTGTGTGTGTGTGTTGTCGGTGTGTGTGTGTGTGTGTTGTCGGTGTGTGTGTGTGTGTGTTGTCGGTGTGTGTGTGTGTGTGTTGTCGGTGTGTGTGTGTGTGTTGTCGGTGTGTGTGTGTGTGTCGGTGTGGTGTGTGTGTGTGTGTGTGTGTCGGTGTGTGTGTGTGTGTGTGTGTGTGTGTGTGTGTGTGTGTGTTGTCGGTGTGTGTGTGTGTGTGTGTTGTCGGTGTGTGTGTGTGTGTGTGTTGTCGGTGTGTGTGTGTGTGTGTGTGTGTGTGTGTGTGTGTGTGTGTGTGTCGGTGTGTGTGTGTGTGTTGTCGGTGTGTGTGTGTGTGTGTGTGTCGTGTGTGTGTGTGTGTGTTGTCGGTGTGTGTGTGTGTTGTCGTGTGTGTGTGTGTGTGTTGTCGGTGTGTGTGTGTGTGTGTGTCGGTGTGTGTGTGTGTGTTGTCGGTGTGTGTGTGTGTGTGTGTCGGTGTGTGTGTGTGTGTGTTGTCGGTGTGTGTGTGTGTGTGTTGTCGGTGTGTGTGTGTGTGTTGTCGGTGTGTGTGTGTGTTGTCGGTGTGTGTGTGTGTGTTGTCGGTGTGTGTGTGTGTGTGTTGTCGGTGTGTGTGTGTGTGTGTTGTGTGTGTGTGTGTGTGTGTTGTCGGTGTGTGTGTGTGTGTTGTCGGTGTGTGTGTGTGTGTGTGTGTTGTCGGTGTGTGTGTGTGTGTTGTCGGTGTGTGTGTGTGTGTGTTGTCGGTGTGTGTGTGTGTGTGTTGTCGTGTGTGTGTGTGTTGTCGGTGTGTGTGTGTGTGTTGTCGGTGTGTGTGTGTGTGTGTGTGTGTGTGTGTGTGTGTGTTGTCGGTGTGTGTGTGTGTGTTGTCGGTGTGTGTGTGTGTGTGTTGTCGGTGTGTGTGTGTGTGTTGTCGGTGTGTGTGTGTGTGTTGTCGGTGTGTGTGTGTGTGTGTGTCGGTGTGTGTGTGTGTGTGTGTGTGTGTGTGTGTGTGTGTGTGTGTGTTGTCGGTGTGTGTGTGTGTGTGTTGTCGGTGTGTGTGTGTGTGTTGTCGTGTGTGTGTGTGTGTGTTGTCGGTGTGTGTGTGTGTGTTGTCGGTGTGTGTGTGTGTGTTGTCGTGTGTGTGTGTGTGTGTGTTGTGTGTGTGTGTGTGTGTTGTCGGTGTGTGTGTGTGTGTGTTGTCGGTGTGTGTGTGTGTGTGTTGTCGGTGTGTGTGTGTGTGTGTTGTCGGTGTGTGTGTGTGTGTGTTGTCGGTGTGTGTGTGTGTGTGTTGTCGGTGTGTGTGTGTGTGTTGTCGGTGTGTGTGTGTGTGTGTTGTCGGTGTGTGTGTGTGTGTGTGTCGTGTGTGTGTGTGTGTTGTCGGTGTGTGTGTGTGTGTTGTCGGTGTGTGTGTGTGTGTGTTGTCGGTGTGTGTGTGTGTGTGTGTGTGTGTGTGTGTGTGTGTGTGTTGTCGGTGTGTGTGTGTGTGTGTTGTCGGTGTGTGTGTGTGTGTGTTGTCGTGTGTGTGTGTGTGTGTGTTGTCGGTGTGTGTGTGTGTGTTGTCGGTGTGTGTGTGTGTGTGTCGTGTGTGTGTGTGTGTGTGTTGTCGTGTGTGTGTGTGTGTGTTGTCGGTGTGTGTGTGTGTGTTGTCGGTGTGTGTGTGTGTGTGTTGTCGGTGTGTGTGTGTGTGTGTTGTCGGTGTGTGTGTGTGTGTGTGTGTGTGTGTGTGTGTGTGTGTGTGTGTGTGTGTGTTGTCGGTGTGTGTGTGTGTGTTGTCGGTGTGTGTGTGTGTGTGTGTTGTCGGTGTGTGTGTGTGTGTTGTCGGTGTGTGTGTGTGTGTTGTCGTGTGTGTGTGTGTGTGTTGTCGGTGTGTGTGTGTGTGTGTTGTCGGTGTGTGTGTGTGTGTGTGTGTCGGTGTGTGTGTGTGTGTGTGTTGTCGGTGTGGTGTGTGTGTGTGTGTTGTCGGTGTGTGTGTGTGTGTGTGTTGTCGGTGTGTGTGTGTGTGTGTGTGTGTGTGTGTGTGTGTGTGTGTGTTGTCGGTGTGTGTGTGTGTGTGTGTGTCGGTGTGTGTGTGTGTGTTGTCGGTGTGTGTGTGTGTGTTGTCGGTGTGTGTGTGTGTGTGTTGTCGGTGTGTGTGTGTGTGTGTGTGTGTGTGTGTGTGTGTGTGTTGTCGGTGTGTGTGTGTGTGTGTGTGTCGTGTGTGTGTGTGTGTGTGTTGTCGGTGTGTGTGTGTGTGTCGGTGTGTGTGTGTGTGTTGTCGGTGTGTGTGTGTGTGTGTTGTCGGTGTGTGTGTGTGTGTGTGTGTGTCGTGTGTGTGTGTGTGTTGTCGGTGTGTGTGTGTGTGTTGTCGGTGTGTGTGTGTGTGTGTTGTCGGTGTGTGTGTGTGTTGTCGGTGTGTGTGTGTGTGTGTGTGTGTGTGTGTGTGTGTGTGTGTGTGTTGTCGGTGTGTGTGTGTGTGTGTTGTCGGTGTGTGTGTGTGTGTGTTGTCGGTGTGTGTGTGTGTGTGTGTCGTGTGTGTGTGTGTGTGTTGTCGGTGTGTGTGTGTGTGTGTGTCGGTGTGTGTGTGTGTGTGTTGTCGGTGTGTGTGTGTGTGTTGTCGTGTGTGTGTGTGTGTTGTCGGTGTGTGTGTGTGTGTGTTGTCGGTGTGTGTGTGTGTGTGTGTTGTCGGTGTGTGTGTGTGTTGTCGGTGTGTGTGTGTGTGTTGTCGGTGTGTGTGTGTGTGTGTTGTGTGTGTGTGTGTGTGTGTTGTCGGTGTGTGTGTGTGTGTTGTCGGTGTGTGTGTGTGTGTGTTGTGGTGTGTGTGTGTGTGTTGTCGGTGTGTGTGTGTGTGTGTTGTCGGTGTGTGTGTGTGTGTTGTCGGTGTGTGTGTGTGTGTGTGTTGTCGGTGTGTGTGTGTGTGTGTTGTCGGTGTGTGTGTGTGTGTTGTCGGTGTGTGTGTGTGTGTGTTGTCGGTGTGTGTGTGTGTGTGTGTGTGTGGTGTGTGTGTGTGTGTGTTGTCGGTGTGTGTGTGTGTGTTGTCGTGTGTGTGTGTGTGTGTTGTCGGTGTGTGTGTGTGTGTGTGTGTGTGTGTGTGTGTGTGTGTTGTCGGTGTGTGTGTGTGTGTTGTCGGTGTGTGTGTGTGTGTGTTGTCGGTGTGTGTGTGTGTGTTGTCGTGTGTGTGTGTGTTGTCGGTGTGTGTGTGTGTGTTGTCGGTGTGTGTGTGTGTGTGTGTTGTCGGTGTGTGTGTGTGTGTTGTCGGTGTGTGTGTGTGTGTTGTCGGTGTGTGTGTGTGTGTGTGTGTGTGTGTGTGTGTGTGTGTGTGTTGTCGTGTGTGTGTGTGTGTTGTCGGTGTGTGTGTGTGTGTGTGTGTGTGTGTGTGTGTTGTCGGTGTGTGTGTGTGTGTGTTGTCGTGTGTGTGTGTGTGTTGTCGGTGTGTGTGTGTGTGTGTGTGTGTCGGTGTGTGTGTGTGTGTTGTCGGTGTGTGTGTGTGTGTGTTGTCGGTGTGTGTGTGTGTGTTGTCGGTGTGTGTGTGTGTGTGTTGTCGTGTGTGTGTGTGTGTGTTGTCGGTGTGTGTGTGTGTGTTGTCGGTGTGTGTGTGTGTGTGTGTGTGTGTGTGTGTGTCGGTGTGTGTGTGTGTGTTGTCGGTGTGTGTGTGTGTGTGTCGTGTGTGTGTGTGTGTGTTGTCGTGTGTGTGTGTGTGTGTTGTCGGTGTGTGTGTGTGTGTGTGTCGGTGTGTGTGTGTGTGTTGTCGGTGTGTGTGTGTGTGTGTGTGTGTGTGTGTGTGTTGTCGGTGTGTGTGTGTGTGTGTGTGTGTGTGTGTGTGTGTGTGTGTTGTCGGTGTGTGTGTGTGTGTGTTGTCGGTGTGTGTGTGTGTGTGTGTTGTCGGTGTGTGTGTGTGTGTGTGTGTCGGTGTGTGTGTGTGTGTTGTCGGTGTGTGTGTGTGTTGTCGGTGTGTGTGTGTGTGTTGTCGTGTGTGTGTGTGTGTGTGTTGTCGGTGTGTGTGTGTGTTGTCGGTGTGTGTGTGTGTGTGTGTGTGTGTGTTGTCGGTGTGTGTGTGTGTGTGTTGTCGGTGTGTGTGTGTGTGTGTGTCGGTGTGTGTGTGTGTGTTGTCGGTGTGTGTGTGTGTGTTGTCGGTGTGTGTGTGTGTGTGTTGTCGGTGTGTGTGTGTGTGTGTGTGTCGTGTGTGTGTGTGTGTGTGTGTGTGTGTGTGTGTGTGTTGTCGGTGTGTGTGTGTGTGTTGTCGGTGTGTGTGTGTGTGTGTTGTCGGTGTGTGTGTGTGTGTGTGTGTGTGTGTGTGTGTGTGTGTGTGTGTTGTCGGTGTGTGTGTGTGTGTGTGTGTGTGTGTGTGTGTGTGTTGTCGGTGTGTGTGTGTGTGTGTGTGTCGTGTGTGTGTGTGTGTGTGTTGTCGGTGTGTGTGTGTGTGTGTGTCGGTGTGTGTGTGTGTGTGTTGTCGTGTGTGTGTGTGTGTGTTGTCGGTGTGTGTGTGTGTGTTGTCGGTGTGTGTGTGTGTGTTGTCGGTGTGTGTGTGTGTGTGTGTCGGTGTGTGTGTGTGTGTGTTGTCGGTGTGTGTGTGTGTGTGTTGTCGGTGTGTGTGTGTGTGTTGTCGGTGTGTGTGTGTGTGTTGTCGGTGTGTGTGTGTGTGTGTGTGTGTGTGTGTGTGTGTTGTCGGTGTGTGTGTGTGTGTTGTCGGTGTGTGTGTGTGTGTGTTGTCGTGTGTGTGTGTGTGTTGTCGGTGTGTGTGTGTGTGTTGTCGGTGTGTGTGTGTGTGTGTTGTCGGTGTGTGTGTGTGTGTGTTGTCGGTGTGTGTGTGTGTGTGTGTCGGTGTGTGTGTGTGTGTGTTGTCGGTGTGTGTGTGTGTGTTGTCGGTGTGTGTGTGTGTGTGTGTGTGTGTGTGTGTGTGTGTTGTCGGTGTGTGTGTGTGTGTGTTGTCGGTGTGTGTGTGTGTGTGTTGTCGGTGTGTGTGTGTGTGTGTTGTCGGTGTGTGTGTGTGTGTGTGTGTGTGTGTGTGTGTTGTCGGTGTGTGTGTGTGTTGTCGGTGTGTGTGTGTGTGTGTTGTCGGTGTGTGTGTGTGTGTGTTGTCGGTGTGTGTGTGTGTGTGTGTTGTCGGTGTGTGTGTGTGTGTTGTCGGTGTGTGTGTGTGTGTTGTCGGTGTGTGTGTGTGTGTGTGTGTGTGTGTGTGTGTGTGTGTTGTCGGTGTGTGTGTGTGTGTGTCGGTGTGTGTGTGTGTGTGTGTGTGTGTGTGTGTGTGTGTGTTGTCGGTGTGTGTGTGTGTGTGTCGTGTGTGTGTGTGTGTGTGTTGTCGGTGTGTGTGTGTGTGTGTTGTCGGTGTGTGTGTGTGTGTGTGTCGGTGTGTGTGTGTGTGTGTTGTCGGTGTGTGTGTGTGTGTGTCGGTGTGTGTGTGTGTGTGTTGTCGTGTGTGTGTGTGTGTGTTGTCGGTGTGTGTGTGTGTGTGTTGTCGTGTGTGTGTGTGTGTGTTGTCGGTGTGTGTGTGTGTGTGTTGTCGGTGTGTGTGTGTGTGTGTTGTCGGTGTGTGTGTGTGTGTGTGTGTGTGTGTGTGTGTGTGTTGTCGGTGTGTGTGTGTGTGTGTTGTCGGTGTGTGTGTGTGTGTGTGTGTGTGTGTGTGTGTGTGTGTCGTGTGTGTGTGTGTGTGTGTGTGTGTGTGTGTGTTGTCGGTGTGTGTGTGTGTGTTGTCGTGTGTGTGTGTGTGTGTGTTGTCGGTGTGTGTGTGTGTGTGTTGTCGGTGTGTGTGTGTGTTGTCGGTGTGTGTGTGTGTGTGTCGGTGTGTGTGTGTGTGTTGTCGGTGTGTGTGTGTGTGTTGTCGGTGTGTGTGTGTGTGTGTTGTCGGTGTGTGTGTGTGTGTGTTGTCGGTGTGTGTGTGTGTGTGTGTGTTGTCGGTGTGTGTGTGTGTGTGTTGTCGGTGTGTGTGTGTGTGTTGTCGGTGTGTGTGTGTGTGTGTTGTCGGTGTGTGTGTGTGTGTGTTGTCGGTGTGTGTGTGTGTGTGTCGTGTGTGTGTGTGTGTGTGTGTGTGTGTGTGTGTGTGTTGTCGGTGTGTGTGTGTGTGTGTGTTGTCGGTGTGTGTGTGTGTGTTGTCGGTGTGTGTGTGTGTGTGTGTGTGTGTCGGTGTGTGTGTGTGTGTGTTGTCGGTGTGTGTGTGTGTGTGTGTCGGTGTGTGTGTGTGTGTTGTCGTGTGTGTGTGTGTGTGTCGGTGTGTGTGTGTGTGTGTTGTCGGTGTGTGTGTGTGTGTTGTCGGTGTGTGTGTGTGTGTGTTGTCGGTGTGTGTGTGTGTGTTGTCGTGTGTGTGTGTGTGTTGTCGGTGTGTGTGTGTGTGTGTTGTCGGTGTGTGTGTGTGTGTTGTGTGTGTGTGTTGTCGGTGTGTGTGTGTGTGTGTTGTCGGTGTGTGTGTGTGTGTGTGTGTGTGTGTGTGTGTGTGTTGTCGGTGTGTGTGTGTGTGTTGTCGGTGTGTGTGTGTGTGTGTGTCGGTGTGTGTGTGTGTGTGTTGTCGGTGTGTGTGTGTGTGTTGTCGGTGTGTGTGTGTGTGTGTGTGTGTGTGTGTGTGTGTGTGTGTGTGTGTGTGTGTGTGTGTGTGTGTGTGTTGTCGGTGTGTGTGTGTGTGTTGTCGGTGTGTGTGTGTGTGTGTTGTCGGTGTGTGTGTGTGTGTGTTGTCGGTGTGTGTGTGTGTGTGTGTTGTCGGTGTGTGTGTGTGTGTTGTCGTGTGTGTGTGTGTGTGTTGTCGGTGTGTGTGTGTGTGTTGTCGGTGTGTGTGTGTGTGTGTTGTCGGTGTGTGTGTGTGTGTGTGTTGTCGGTGTGTGTGTGTGTGTGTTGTCGGTGTGTGTGTGTGTGTGTTGTCGGTGTGTGTGTGTGTGTGTGTGTGTGTGTGTGTGTGTGTGTTGTCGGTGTGTGTGTGTGTGTTGTCGGTGTGTGTGTGTGTGTTGTCGGTGTGTGTGTGTGTGTGTTGTCGGTGTGTGTGTGTGTGTGTGTGTGTGTGTGTGTGTGTCGGTGTGTGTGTGTGTTGTCGGTGTGTGTGTGTGTGTGTTGTCGGTGTGTGTGTGTGTGTGTTGTCGGTGTGTGTGTGTGTGTGTGTTGTCGGTGTGTGTGTGTGTGTTGTCGGTGTGTGTGTGTGTGTGTTGTCGGTGTGTGTGTGTGTGTGGTGTGTGTGTGTGTGTGTTGTCGGTGTGTGTGTGTGTGTGTTGTCGGTGTGTGTGTGTGTGTGTGTGTCGGTGTGTGTGTGTGTTGTCGGTGTGTGTGTGTGTTGTCGGTGTGTGTGTGTGTGTGTTGTCGGTGTGTGTGTGTGTGTGTTGTCGGTGTGTGTGTGTGTGTGTGGTGTGTGTGTGTGTGTGTGTTGTCGGTGTGTGTGTGTGTGTTGTCGGTGTGTGTGTGTGTGTGTTGTCGGTGTGTGTGTGTGTTGTCGGTGTGTGTGTGTGTGTGTGTGTGTGTGTGTCGGTGTGTGTGTGTGTGTGTTGTCGGTGTGTGTGTGTGTGTGTTGTCGGTGTGTGTGTGTGTGTGTGTGTGTGTGTGTGTGTTGTCGGTGTGTGTGTGTGTGTTGTCGGTGTGTGTGTGTGTGTGTTGTCGGTGTGTGTGTGTGTGTGTTGTCGGTGTGTGTGTGTGTGTGTGTTGTCGTGTGTGTGTGTGTGTGTTGTCGGTGTGTGTGTGTGTGTGTTGTCGGTGTGTGTGTGTGTGTGTGTGTGTGTGTGTGTGTGTTGTCGGTGTGTGTGTGTGTGTTGTCGGTGTGTGTGTGTGTGTGTGTGTGTGTGTGTGTGTGTGTGTGTGTGTCGGTGTGTGTGTGTGTGTTGTCGTGTGTGTGTGTGTGTGTGTTGTCGGTGTGTGTGTGTGTGTGTTGTCGGTGTGTGTGTGTGTGTTGTCGGTGTGTGTGTGTGTGTGTTGTCGGTGTGTGTGTGTGTGTGTCGGTGTGTGTGTGTGTGTGTTGTCGGTGTGTGTGTGTGTTGTCGGTGTGTGTGTGTGTGTGTGTGTGTGTGTTGTCGGTGTGTGTGTGTGTGTTGTCGGTGTGTGTGTGTGTGTGTTGTCGGTGTGTGTGTGTGTGTGTTGTCGGTGTGTGTGTGTGTTGTCGTGTGTGTGTGTGTGTGTGTTGTCGGTGTGTGTGTGTGTGTGTTGTCGGTGTGTGTGTGTGTGTGTGTGTGTGTGTGTGTGTGTGTGTGTGTGTGTGTGTGTGTGTGTGTGTGTGTGTGTGTGTGTGTGTGTTGTCGGTGTGTGTGTGTGTGTTGTCGGTGTGTGTGTGTGTGTGTGTGTCGGTGTGTGTGTGTGTGTGTTGTCGGTGTGTGTGTGTGTGTGTCGTGTGTGTGTGTGTGTGTTGTCGGTGTGTGTGTGTGTGTGTTGTCGGTGTGTGTGTGTGTGTTGTCGGTGTGTGTGTGTGTGTTGTCGGTGTGTGTGTGTGTGTGTTGTCGGTGTGTGTGTGTGTGTTGTCGGTGTGTGTGTGTGTGTGTTGTCGGTGTGTGTGTGTGTGTGTTGTCGGTGTGTGTGTGTGTGTGTTGTCGGTGTGTGTGTGTGTGTGTTGTCGGTGTGTGTGTGTGTGTGTGTGTGTGTGTGTGTGTGTGTGTGTGTGTGTTGTCGGTGTGTGTGTGTGTGTGTTGTCGGTGTGTGTGTGTGTGTGTTGTCGGTGTGTGTGTGTGTGTGTTGTCGGTGTGTGTGTGTGTGTTGTCGGTGTGTGTGTGTGTGTGTGTGTGTGTGTGTGTGTGTTGTCGTGTGTGTGTGTGTTGTCGGTGTGTGTGTGTGTGTGTTGTCGTGTGTGTGTGTGTGTGTTGTCGGTGTGTGTGTGTGTGTGTGTGTGTGTGTGTGTGTGTTGTCGGTGTGTGTGTGTGTGTGTTGTCGGTGTGTGTGTGTGTGTTGTCGGTGTGTGTGTGTGTGTGGTGTGTGTGTGTGTGTGTTGTCGGTGTGTGTGTGTGTGTGTTGTCGGTGTGTGTGTGTGTGTGTTGTCGGTGTGTGTGTGTGTTGTCGTGTGTGTGTGTGTGTGTTGTCGGTGTGTGTGTGTGTGTGTTGTCGGTGTGTGTGTGTGTGTGTTGTCGGTGTGTGTGTGTGTGTTGTCGGTGTGTGTGTGTGTGTGTTGTCGGTGTGTGTGTGTGTGTTGTCGGTGTGTGTGTGTGTGTGTGTGTGTGTGTGTGTGTGTGTTGTCGGTGTGTGTGTGTGTGTTGTCGGTGTGTGTGTGTGTGTGTGTTGTCGGTGTGTGTGTGTGTGTTGTCGGTGTGTGTGTGTGTGTGTTGTCGGTGTGTGTGTGTGTGTGTGTCGGTGTGTGTGTGTGTGTGTTGTCGGTGTGTGTGTGTGTGTTGTCGGTGTGTGTGTGTGTGTTGTCGGTGTGTGTGTGTGTGTGTGTCGGTGTGTGTGTGTGTGTGTGTGTGTGTGTGTGTGTGTGTTGTCGGTGTGTGTGTGTGTGTGTTGTCGGTGTGTGTGTGTGTGTTGTCGGTGTGTGTGTGTGTGTGTTGTCGGTGTGTGTGTGTGTTGTCGGTGTGTGTGTGTGTGTGTTGTCGGTGTGTGTGTGTGTGTGTCGGTGTGTGTGTGTGTGTGTTGTCGGTGTGTGTGTGTGTGTTGTCGGTGTGTGTGTGTGTGTGTTGTCGGTGTGTGTGTGTGTGTGTTGTCGGTGTGTGTGTGTGTGTGTCGGTGTGTGTGTGTGTGTGTTGTCGGTGTGTGTGTGTGTGTGTTGTCGGTGTGTGTGTGTGTGTGTGTGTGTTGTCGGTGTGTGTGTGTGTGTGTGTGTGTGTGTGTGTGTGTTGTCGGTGTGTGTGTGTGTTGTCGGTGTGTGTGTGTGTGTGTTGTCGGTGTGTGTGTGTGTGTGTTGTCGGTGTGTGTGTGTGTGTTGTCGGTGTGTGTGTGTGTGTGTTGTCGGTGTGTGTGTGTGTGTGTTGTCGGTGTGTGTGTGTGTTGTGTTGTCGGTGTGTGTGTGTGTGTTGTCGGTGTGTGTGTGTGTGTTGTCGGTGTGTGTGTGTGTGTGTTGTCGGTGTGTGTGTGTGTGTGTTGTCGGTGTGTGTGTGTGTGTGTGTGTGTGTGTGTGTGTGTGTGTGTGTGTGTGTTGTCGGTGTGTGTGTGTGTGTGTGTTGTCGGTGTGTGTGTGTGTGTGTGTGTGTGTGTGTGTGTGTGTCGGTGTGTGTGTGTGTGTTGTCGGTGTGTGTGTGTGTGTTGTCGGTGTGTGTGTGTGTGTTGTCGGTGTGTGTGTGTGTGTTGTCGGTGTGTGTGTGTGTGTGTTGTCGGTGTGTGTGTGTGTGTTGTCGGTGTGTGTGTGTGTGTGTTGTCGGTGTGTGTGTGTGTGTGTGTTGTCGGTGTGTGTGTGTGTGTTGTCGGTGTGTGTGTGTGTGTGTTGTCGGTGTGTGTGTGTGTGTTGTCGGTGTGTGTGTGTGTGTGTCGGTGTGTGTGTGTGTGTGTTGTCGGTGTGTGTGTGTGTGTGTGTTGTCGGTGTGTGTGTGTTGTCGGTGTGTGTGTGTGTGTGTTGTCGGTGTGTGTGTGTGTGTGTTGTCGGTGTGTGTGTGTGTGTGTTGTCGGTGTGTGTGTGTGTGTGTGTGGTGTGTGTGTGTGTGTGTTGTCGGTGTGTGTGTGTGTGTTGTCGGTGTGTGTGTGTGTGTGTGTCGGTGTGTGTGTGTGTGTGTTGTCGTGTGTGTGTGTGTTGTCGGTGTGTGTGTGTGTGTGTGTGTGTGTGTGTGTGTGTGTTGTCGGTGTGTGTGTGTGTGTTGTCGGTGTGTGTGTGTGTGTGTTGTCGGTGTGTGTGTGTGTGTTGTCGGTGTGTGTGTGTGTGTGTTGTCGTGTGTGTGTGTGTGTGTTGTCGGTGTGTGTGTGTGTGTGTGTGTGTCGGTGTGTGTGTGTGTGTGTTGTCGGTGTGTGTGTGTGTGTTGTCGGTGTGTGTGTGTGTGTTGTCGGTGTGTGTGTGTGTGTGTTGTCGGTGTGTGTGTGTGTGTGTTGTGTGTGTGTGTGTGTGTCGTGTGTGTGTGTGTGTGTTGTCGGTGTGTGTGTGTGTGTGTGTGTCGGTGTGTGTGTGTGTGTTGTCGGTGTGTGTGTGTGTGTGTGTGTTGTCGGTGTGTGTGTGTGTGTTGTCGGTGTGTGTGTGTGTGTGTTGTCGGTGTGTGTGTGTGTGTTGTCGGTGTGTGTGTGTGTGTGTTGTCGGTGTGTGTGTGTGTGTTGTCGGTGTGTGTGTGTGTGTTGTCGGTGTGTGTGTGTGTGTGTTGTCGGTGTGTGTGTGTGTGTGTTGTCGGTGTGTGTGTGTGTGTTGTCGGTGTGTGTGTGTGTGTGTTGTCGGTGTGTGTGTGTGTGTGTGTGTGTGTGTGTGTGTGTGTTGTCGGTGTGTGTGTGTGTGTGTTGTCGGTGTGTGTGTGTGTGTGTTGTCGGTGTGTGTGTGTGTGTCGTGTGTGTGTGTGTGTGTGTTGTCGGTGTGTGTGTGTGTGTGTTGTCGGTGTGTGTGTGTGTGTGTGTTGTCGGTGTGTGTGTGTGTGTTGTCGGTGTGTGTGTGTGTGTGTTGTCGTGTGTGTGTGTGTGTTGTCGGTGTGTGTGTGTGTGTGTTGTCGGTGTGTGTGTGTGTGTCGGTGTGTGTGTGTGTGTGTTGTCGGTGTGTGTGTGTGTGTGTGTGTTGTCGTGTGTGTGTGTGTTGTCGGTGTGTGTGTGTGTGTGTTGTCGGTGTGTGTGTGTGTGTTGTCGGTGTGTGTGTGTGTGTTGTCGGTGTGTGTGTGTGTGTGTTGTCGGTGTGTGTGTGTGTGTGTTGTCGGTGTGTGTGTGTGTGTGTTGTCGGTGTGTGTGTGTGTGTGTTGTCGGTGTGTGTGTGTGTGTTGTCGGTGTGTGTGTGTGTGTGTTGTCGGTGTGTGTGTGTGTGTGTTGTCGGTGTGTGTGTGTGTGTGTGTGTGTGTCGTGTGTGTGTGTGTGTGTGTGTGTTGTCGGTGTGTGTGTGTGTGTGTGTTGTCGGTGTGTGTGTGTGTTGTCGGTGTGTGTGTGTGTGTGTGTGTCGTGTGTGTGTGTGTGTGTTGTCGGTGTGTGTGTGTGTGTTGTCGGTGTGTGTGTGTGTGTTGTCGGTGTGTGTGTGTGTGTTGTCGGTGTGTGTGTGTGTGTGTTGTCGGTGTGTGTGTGTGTGTTGTCGGTGTGTGTGTGTTGTCGGTGTGTGTGTGTGTGTGTTGTCGGTGTGTGTGTGTGTGTGTGTCGGTGTGTGTGTGTGTGTTGTCGGTGTGTGGTGTGTGTGTGTTGTCGGTGTGTGTGTGTGTGTGTTGTCGGTGTGTGTGTGTGTGTGTGTGGTGTCGTGTGTGTGTGTGTGTGTGTGTGTGTGTGTGTGTGTTGTCGGTGTGTGTGTGTGTTGTCGGTGTGTGTGTGTGTGTGTGTTGTCGGTGTGTGTGTGTGTGTGTGTTGTCGGTGTGTGTGTGTGTGTGTGTGTGTGTGTGTGTGTGTGTGTGTGTTGTCGGTGTGTGTGTGTGTGTTGTCGGTGTGTGTGTGTGTGTTGTCGGTGTGTGTGTGTGTTGTCGGTGTGTGTGTGTGTGTGTTGTCGGTGTGTGTGTGTGTGTTGTCGGTGTGTGTGTGTGTGTGTTGTCGGTGTGTGTGTGTGTGTGTTGTCGGTGTGTGTGTGTGTGTTGTCGGTGTGTGTGTGTGTGTGTGTTGTCGGTGTGTGTGTGTGTGTGTTGTCGGTGTGTGTGTGTGTGTGTGTGTGTGTGTGTGTGTGTGTGTGTGTTGTCGGTGTGTGTGTGTGTGTCGTGTGTGTCGGTGTGTGTGTGTTGTGTGTGTGTGTCGGTGTGTGTGTGTGTGTTGTGTGTGTGTGTGTTGTCGGTGTGTGTGTGTGTTGTCGGTGTGTGTGTGTGTGTGTTGTCGGTGTGTGTGTGTGTGTGTGTCGGTGTGTGTGTGTGTGTGTCGTGTGTGTGTGTGTGTGTGTTGTCGGTGTGTGTGTGTGTGTTGTCGGTGTGTGTGTGTGTGTGTGTTGTCGGTGTGTGTGTGTGTGTGTGTGTGTGTGTGTTGTGTGTGTGTGTGTTGTCGGTGTGTGTGTGTGTGTGTTGTCGGTGTGTGTGTGTGTTGTCGGTGTGTGTGTGTGTGTGTTGTCGTGTGTGTGTGTGTGTGTGTTGTCGGTGTGTGTGTGTGTGTTGTCGGTGTGTGTGTGTGTGTTGTCGGTGTGTGTGTGTGTGTGTTGTCGGTGTGTGTGTGTGTTGTCGGTGTGTGTGTGTGTGTGTGTGTGTGTTGTCGTGTGTGTGTGTGTTGTCGGTGTGTGTGTGTGTGTGTTGTCGGTGTGTGTGTGTGTGTGTGTTGTCGGTGTGTGTGTGTGTGTTGTCGGTGTGTGTGTGTGTGTGTTGTCGGTGTGTGTGTGTGTGTGTGTGTGTGTGTGTGTGTTGTCGGTGTGTGTGTGTGTGTGTTGTCGGTGTGTGTGTGTGTGTTGTCGGTGTGTGTGTGTTGTCGGTGTGTGTGTGTGTTGTCGGTGTGTGTGTGTGTGTGTGTTGTCGGTGTGTGTGTGTGTGTGTGTTGTCGGTGTGTGTGTGTGTGTGTCGGTGTTGTGTGTGTGTGTGTTGTCGGTGTGTGTGTGTGTTGTCGGTGTGTGTGTGTGTGTGTTGTCGGTGTGTGTGTGTGTGTTGTCGGTGTGTGTGTGTGTGTGTGTGTGTGTGTGTGTGTGTGTGTTGTCGGTGTGTGTGTGTGTGTGTTGTCGGTGTGTGTGTGTGTGTGTGTCGGTGTGTGTGTGTGTGTGTCGTGTGTGTGTGTGTGTGTTGTCGGTGGTGTGTGTGTGTGTGTTGTCGGTGTGTGTGTGTGTGTGTGTGTGTGTTGTCGGTGTGTGTGTGTGTGTGTGGTGTGTGTGTGTGTGTTGTCGGTGTGTGTGTGTGTGTTGTCGGTGTGTGTGTGTGTGTTGTCGGTGTGTGTGTGTGTGTTGTCGGTGTGTGTGTGTGTGTTGTCGGTGTGTGTGTGTGTGTGTTGTCGGTGTGTGTGTGTGTGTGTTGTCGGTGTGTGTGTGTTGTGTTGTCGGTGTGTGTGTGTGTGTGTTGTCGGTGTGTGTGTGTGTGTTGTCGGTGTGTGTGTGTGTGTGTGTCGGTGTGTGTGTGTGTGTGTTGTCGGTGTGTGTGTGTGTGTGTGTGTGTTGTCGGTGTGTGTGTGTGTGTGTGTGTGTCGGTGTGTGTGTGTGTGTGTGTTGTCGGTGTGTGTGTGTTGTCGGTGTGTGTGTGTGTTGTCGGTGTGTGTCGGTGTGTGTGTGTGTGTTGTCGGTGTGTGTGTGTGTGTTGTGGTGTGTGTGTGTGTGTTGTCGGTGTGTGTGTGTGTTGTCGGTGTGTGTGTGTGTGTGTTGTCGGTGTGTGTGTGTGTGTTGTCGGTGTGTGTGTGTGTGTGTTGTCGGTGTGTGTGTGTGTGTGTGTTGTCGGTGTGTGTGTGTGTGTTGTCGGTGTGTGTGTGTGTGTGTTGTCGGTGTGTGTGTGTGTGTGTGTGTGTGTGTGTGTGTTGTCGGTGTGTGTGTGTGTGTGTTGTCGGTGTGTGTGTGTGTGTGTTGTCGGTGTGTGTGTGTGTGTGGTGTGTGTGTGTGTGTGTGTTGTCGTGTGTGTGTGTGTGTGTGTTGTCGGTGTGTGTGTGTGTGTGTTGTCGGTGTGTGTGTGTGTGTTGTCGGTGTGTGTGTGTGTGTGTTGTGGTGTGTGTGTGTGTGTGTTGTCGGTGTGTGTGTGTGTGTGTTGTCGGTGTGTGTGTGTGTTGTCGGTGTGTGTGTGTGTGTGTTGTCGGTGTGTGTGTGTGTGTGTGTGTTGTCGGTGTGTGTGTGTTGTCGTGTGTGTGTGTGTGTGTGTTGTCGGTGTGTGTGTGTGTGTTGTCGGTGTGTGTGTGTGTGTTGTCGGTGTGTGTGTGTGTGTGTTGTCGTGTGTGTGTGTGTGTGTTGTCGGTGTGTGTGTGTGTGTGTGTTGTCGGTGTGTGTGTGTGTGTGTTGTCGGTGTGTGTGTGTGTGTTGTCGGTGTGTGTGTGTGTGTGTTGTCGGTGTGTGTGTGTGTGTGTTGTCGGTGTGTGTGTGTGTGTGTGTGTGTTGTCGGTGTGTGTGTGTGTGTGTGTTGTCGGTGTGTGTGTGTGTGTGTGTTGTCGGTGTGTGTGTGTTGTCGGTGTGTGTGTGTGTTGTCGGTGTGTTGTCGGTGTGTGTGTGTGTGTTGTCGGTGTGTGTGTGTGTGTTGTCGGTGTGTGTGTGTGTGTGTGTCGTGTGTGTGTGTGTTGTCGGTGTGTGTGTGTGTGTGTTGTCGGTGTGTGTGTGTGTGTTGTCGTGTGTGTGTGTGTTGTCGGTGTGTGTGTGTGTGTTGTCGGTGTGTGTGTGTGTGTGTTGTCGGTGTGTGTGTGTGTGTTGTCGGTGTGTGTGTGTGTGTGTGTTGTCGGTGTGTGTGTGTGTGTGTTGTCGGTGTGTGTGTGTGTGTGTGTGTTGTGTTGTCGGTGTGTGTGTGTGTGTGTGTGTGTGTGTGTGTGTGTTGTCGGTGTGTGTGTGTGTTGTCGGTGTGTGTGTGTGTGTGTTGTCGTGTGTGTGTGTGTGTGTGTTGTCGGTGTGTGTGTGTGTTGTCGGTGTGTGTGTGTGTGTGTGTGTGTGTGTGTTGTCGGTGTGTGTGTGTGTGTTGTCGGTGTGTGTGTGTGTGTTGTCGGTGTGTGTGTGTGTGTGTTGTCGGTGTGTGTGTGTGTGTGTTGTCGTGTGTGTGTGTGTGTGTTGTCGGTGTGTGTGTGTTTGTGTTGTCGGTGTGTGTGTGTGTGTGTTGTCGGTGTGTGTGTGTGTGTTGTCGGTGTGTGTGTGTGTGTGTGTTGTCGGTGTGTGTGTGTGTGTGTTGTCGGTGTGTGTGTGTGTGTTGTCGGTGTGTGTGTGTTGTCGGTGTGTGTGTGTTGTCGGTGTGTGTGTGTGTTGTGGTGTGTTGTCGGTGTGTGTGTGTTGTTGGTGTGTGTGTCGGTGTGTGTGTGTGTGTTGTGTGTGTGTGTGTTGTCGGTGTGTGTGTGTGTTGTCGGTGTGTGTGTGTGTGTGTGTTGTCGGTGTGTGTGTGTGTGTTGTCGGTGTGTGTGTGTGTTGTCGGTGTGTGTGTGTGTGTGTGTTGTCGGTGTGTGTGTGTGTGTTGTCGGTGTGTGTGTGTGTGTGTGTTGTCGGTGTGTGTGTGTGTGTGTGTGTGTGTGTGTGTGTGTGTGTGTGTGTTGTCGGTGTGTGTGTGTGTGTGTTGTCGGTGTGTGTGTGTTGTCGGTGTGTGTGTGTGTGTGTGTTGTCGTGTGTGTGTGTGTGTGTGTTGTCGGTGTGTGTGTGTGTGTTGTCGGTGTGTGTGTGTGTGTTGTCGGTGTTGTGTGTGTGTGTGTTGTCGGTGTGTGTGTGTGTTGTCGGTGTGTGTGTGTGTGTGTGTGTGTGTTGTCGGTGTGTGTGTGTTGTCGGTGTGTGTGTGTGTGTGTTGTCGGTGTGTGTGTGTGTGTGTTGTCGGTGTGTGTGTGTTGTCGTGTGTGTGTGTGTGTGTGTTGTCGGTGTGTGTGTGTGTGTTGTGGTGTGTGTGTGTGTGTGTTGTCGGTGTGTGTGTGTGTGTGTGTGTGTGTGTGTGTGTTGTCGGTGTGTGGTGTGTGTGTTGTCGGTGTGTGTGTGTGTGTGTGTGTGTGTTGTCGGTGTGTGTGTGTGTTGTCGGTGTGTGTGTGTGTGTTGTCGGTGTGTGTGTGTGTGTGTGTGTGTGTGTGTGTGTGTGTGTGTTGTCGGTGTGTGTGTGTGTGTTGTCGGTGTGTGTGTGTGTGTTGTCGGTGTGTGTGTGTGTGTGTTGTCGGTGTGTGTGTGTGTGTGTTGTCGGTGTGTGTGTGTGTGTGTTGTCGGTGTGTGTGTGTTTGTGTTGTCGGTGTGTGTGTGTGTGTGTTGTCGGTGTGTGTGTGTGTTGTCGGTGTGTGTGTGTGTGTGTTGTCGGTTGTGTGTGTGTGTGTGTGTTGTCGGTGTGTGTGTGTGTGTGTCGGTGTGTGTGTGTGTGTTGTCGGTGTGTGTGTGTGTTGTCGGTGTGTGTGTGTGTGTGTGTTGTGGGTGTGTTGTCGGTGTGTGTGTGTGTGTGTTGTCGGTGTGTGTGTGTGTGTGTTGTCGGTGTGTGTGTGTGTGTTGTCGGTGTGTGTGTGTGTGTGTGTGTGTGTGTGTTGTCGGTGTGTGTGTGTGTGTGTGTGTTGTCGGTGTGTGTGTGTGTGTGTGTTGTCGGTGTGTGGTGTGTGTGTTGTCGGTGTGTGTGTGTGTGTGTGTGTGTGTGTGTGTTGTCGGTGTGTGTGTGTGTGTGGTGTGTGTGTGTGTGTGTGTGTGTGTGTGTGTGTGTGTTGTCGGTGTGTGTGTGTGTGTGTGTGTGTGTGTGTGTGTTGTCGGTGTGTGTGTGTGTGTTGTCGGTGTGTGTGTGTGTGTTGTCGGTGTGTGTGTGTGTGTGTGTTGTCGGTGTGTGTGTGTGTGTTGTCGGTGTGTGTGTGTGTGTGTTGTCGGTGTGTGTGTGTGTGTTGTCGGTGTGTGTGTGTGTGTGTTGTCGGTGTGTGTGTGTGTTGTCGGTGTGTGTGTGTGTGTTGTCGGTGTGTGTGTGTGTGTGTGTGTGTGTGTGTGTGTTGTCGGTGTGTGTGTGTGTGTTGTCGGTGTGTGTGTGTGTGTGTTGTCGGTGTGTGTGTGTGTGTGTGTTGTCGGTGTGTGTGTGTGTGTTGTCGGTGTGTGTGTGTGTGTGTGTGTCGGTGTGTGTGTGTGTGTGTTGTCGGTGTGTGTGTGTTGTGTGTGTGTGTGTTGTCGGTGTGTGTGTGTGTTGTCGGTGTGTGTGTGTGTGTGTGTGTGTGTTGTCGGTGTGTGTGTGTGTGTGTTGTCGGTGTGTGTGTGTGTGTGTGTGTTGTCGGTGTGTGTGTGTGTGTTGTGTGTGTGTGTGTGTGTGTTGTCGGTGTGTGTGTGTGTTGTCGGTGTGTGTGTGTGTGTTGTCGGTGTGTGTGTGTGTGTGTTGTCGGGTGTGTGTGTGTGTTGTCGGTGTGTGTGTGTGTGTGTGTGGTGTGTGTGTGTGTGTGTGTTGTCGGTGTGTGTGTGTGTGTTGTCGGTGTGTGTGTGTGTGTTGTCGGTGTGTGTGTGTGTGTGTTGTCGTGTGTGTGTGTGTGTGTTGTCGGTGTGTGTGTGTGTGTGTGTTGTCGGTGTGTGTGTGTGTGTTGTCGGTGTGTGTGTGTGTGTGTTGTCGGTGTGTGTGTGTGTGTTGTCGGTGTGTGTGTGTGTGTGTTGTCGGTGTGTGTGTGTGTGTGTGTGTGTCGTGTGTGTGTGTGTGTGTGTTGTCGGTGTGTGTGTGTGTGTGTGTTGTCGGTGTGTGTGTGTTGTCGGTGTGTGTGTGTGTGTGTCGGTGTGTTGTCGGTGTGTGTGTGTGTGTTGTCGGTGTGTGTGTGTGTGTGTTGTCGGTGTGTGTGTGTGTGTGTTGTCGGTGTGTGTGTGTGTGTGTGGTGTGTGTGTGTGTGTTGTCGGTGTGTGTGTGTGTGTTGTCGGTGTGTGTGTGTGTGTGTTGTCGGTGTGTGTGTGTGTGTGTTGTCGGTGTGTGTGTGTGTGTGTGTGTCGGTGTGTGTGTGTGTGTTGTCGGTGTGTGTGTGTGTGTGTTGTCGGTGTGTGTGTGTGTGTTGTCGGTGTGTGTGTGTGTGTTGTCGGTGTGTGTGTGTGTGTGTTGTCGGTGTGTGTGTGTGTGTGTGTGTTGTCGGTGTGTGTGTGTTGTCGGTGTGTGTGTGTGTTGTCGGTGTGTGTGTGTGTGTGTTGTCGGTGTGTGTGTGTGTGTGTGTTGTCGGTGTGTGTGTGTGTGTTGTCGGTGTGTGTGTGTGTGTGTTGTCGGTGTGTGTGTGTGTTGTCGGTGTTGTGTGTGTGTGTGTTGTCGGTGTGTGTGTGTGTGTGTGTGTGTGTGTGTGTGTGTGTGTTGTCGGTGTGTGTGTGTGTGTGTGTCGGTGTGTGTGTGTGTGTGTTGTCGGTGTGTGTGTGTGTGTGTCGGTGTGTGTGTGTGTGTTGTCGGTGTGTGTGTGTGTTGTCGGTGTGTGTGTGTGTGTGTTGTCGGTGTGTGTGTGTGTGTGTTGTCGGTGTGTGTGTGTGTGTGTGTTGTCGGTGTGTGTGTGTGTGTTGTCGGTGTGTGTGTGTGTGTGTTGTCGGTGTGTGTGTGTGTGTTGTGTGTGTGTGTGTTGTCGGTGTGTGTGTGTGTGTGTTGTCGGTGTGTGTGTGTGTGTGTGTGTTGTCGGTGTGTGTGTGTTGTCGGTGTGTGTGTGTGTTGTCAGTGTGTGTGTGTGTGTGTGTTGTCGGTGTGTGTGTGTGTGTGTGTTGTCGGTGTGTGTGTGTGTGTTGTCGGTGTTGTGTGTGTGTGTGTTGTCGGTGTGTGTGTGTGTTGTCGGTGTGTGTGTGTGTGTGTTGTCGGTGTGTGTGTGTGTTGTCGGTGTGTGTGTGTGTGTGTGTCGTGTGTGTGTGTGTGTGTGTTGTCGGTGTGTGTGTGTGTGTGTTGTCGGTGTGTGTGTGTGTGTGTTGTCGGTGTGTGTGTGTTGTCGTGTGTGTGTGTGTGTGTGTTGTCGGTGTGTGTGTGTGTGTGTGTTGTCGGTGTGTGTGTGTGTGTGTGTGTGTGTTGTCGGTGTGTGTGTGTGTTGTCGGTGTGTGTGTGTGTGTGTTGTCGGTGTGTGTGTGTGTGTGTTGTCGGTGTGTGTGTGTGTTGTCGGTGTGTGTGTGTGTGTGTGTCGGTGTGTGTGTGTGTGTTGTCGGTGTGTGTGTGTGTGTTGTCGGTGTGTGTGTGTGTGTGTTGTCGGTGTGTGTGTGTGTGTGTTGTCGGTGTGTGTGTGTGTGTGTTGTCGGTGTGTGTGTGTGTGTGTTGTCGGTGTGTGTGTGTGTGTGTTGTCGGTGTGTGTGTGTGTGTTTGTCGGTGTGTGTGTGTGTGTGTTGTCGGTGTGTGTGTGTGTGTGTGTGTGTTGTCGGTGTGTGTGTGTGTGTGTGTGTTGTCGGTGTGTGTGTGTGTGTGTGTTGTCGGTGTGTGTGTGTTGTCGGTGTGTGTGTGTGTGTGTGTGTTGTCGGTGTGTGTGTGTGTGTTGTCGGTGTGTGTGTGTGTGTTGTCGGTGTTGTCGGTGTGTGTGTGTGTGTTGTCGGTGTGTGTGTGTGTGTGTGTTGTCGGTGTGTGTGTGTGTGTGTTGTCGGTGTGTGTGTGTGTGTGTGTGTGTGTGTGTGTGTGTCGGTGTGTGTGTGTGTTGTCGGTGTGTGTGTGTGTGTGTTGTCGGTGTGTGTGTGTGTGTGTTGTCGGTGTGTGTGTGTGTGTGTGTTGTCGGTGTGTGTGTGTGTGTTGTCGGTGTGTGTGTGTGTGTGTTGTCGGTGTTGTGTGTGTGTTGTGTGTGTGTGTGTTGTCGGTGTGTGTGTGTGTGTGTTGTCGGTGTGTGTGTGTGTGTGTGTGTTGTCGGTGTGTGTGTGTTGTCGGTGTGTGTGTGTGTTGTCGTGTGTGTGTGTGTGTGTGTTGTCGGTGTGTGTGTGTGTGTGTTGTCGGTGTGTGTGTGTGTGTTGTCGGTGTGTGTGTGTGTGTGTTGTCGGTGTGTGTGTGTGTTGTCGGTGTGTGTGTGTGTGTGTTGTCGGTGTGTGTGTGTGTTGTCGTGTGTGTGTGTGTGTGTGTGTTGTCGGTGTGTGTGTGTGTGTGTGTTGTCGGTGTGTGTGTGTGTGTGTTGTCGGTGTGTGTGTGTGTGTTGTGTGTGTGTGTGTTGTCGGTGTGTGTGTGTGTTGTCGGTGTGTGTGTGTGTGTGTTGTCGGTGTGTGTGTGTGTGTGTTGTCGGTGTGTGTGTGTGTGTGTGTTGTCGGTGTGTGTGTGTGTGTTGTCGGTGTGTGTGTGTGTGTGTTGTCGGTGTTTGTGTGTGTGTTGTGTGTGTGTGTGTTGTCGGTGTGTGTGTGTGTGTGTTGTCGGTGTGTGTGTGTGTGTGTGTGTTGTCGGTGTGTGTGTGTTGTCGGTGTGTGTGTGTGTTGTCAGTGTGTGTGTGTGTGTGTGTTGTCGGTGTGTGTGTGTGTGTGTGTTGTCGGTGTGTGTGTGTGTGATGTCGGTGTTGTGTGTGTGTGTGTTGTCGGTGTGTGTGTGTGTTGTCGGTGTTGTGTGTGTGTGTGTTGTCGGTGTGTGTGTGTGTTGTCGGTGTGTGTGTGTGTGTGTGTGTGTGTTGTCGGTGTGTGTGTGTTGTCGGTGTGTGTGTGTGTGTGTTGTCGGTGTGTGTGTGTGTGTGTTGTCGGTGTGTGTGTGTTGTCAGTGTGTGTGTGTGTGTGTGTTGTCGGTGTGTGTGTGTGTGTGTGTTGTCGGTGTGTGTGTGTGTGTGTGTGTGTGTTGTCGGTGTGTGTGTGTGTTGTCGGTGTGTGTGTGTGTGTGTTGTCGGTGTGTGTGTGTGTGTGTTGTCGGTGTGTGTGTGTGTTGTCGGTGTGTGTGTGTGTGTTGTCGGTGTGTGTGTGTGTGTTGTCGGTGTGTGTGTGTGTGTTGTCGGTGTGTATGTGTGTGTGTTGTCAGTGTGTGTGTGTGTGTGTTGTCGGTGTGTGTGTGTTTATGTGTTGTCGGTGTGTGTGTGTGTGTGTTGTCGGTGTGTGTGTGTGTGTTGTCGGTGTGTGTGTGTGTGTTTTGTCAGTGTGTGTGTGTGTGTGTTGTCGGTGTGTGTGTGTGTGTGTGTGTGTTGTCGGTGTGTGTGTGTGTGTGTGTGTGTTGTCGGTGTGTGTGTGTGTGTGTGTTGTCGGTGTGTGTGTGTTGTCGGTGTGTGTGTGTGTTGTCGGTGTGTTGTCGGTGTGTGTGTGTGTGTTGTCGGTGTGTGTGTGTGTGTTGTTGGTGTGTGTGTGTGTGTTGTCGGTGTGTGTGTGTGTTGTCGGTGTGTGTGTGTGTGTGTTGTCGGTGTGTGTGTGTGTGTGTTGTCGGTGTGTGTGTGTGTTGTCGGTGTGTGTGTGTGTGTTGTCGGTGTGTGTGTGTGTGTTGTCGGTGTGTGTGTGTGTGTGTGTTGTCGGTGTGTGTGTGTGTGTGTGTGTGTGTGTGTGTTGTCGGTGTGTGTGTGTGTGTGTTGTCGGTGTGTGTGTGTGTGTGTTGTCGGTGTGTGTGTGTTGTCGGTGTGTGTGTGTGTGTGTGTTGTCGTGTGTGTGTGTGTGTGTGTTGTCGGTGTGTGTGTGTGTGTGTGTTGTCGGTGTGTGTGTGTGTGTTGTCGGTGTGTGTGTGTGTGTGTTGTCGGTGTGTGTGTGTGTTGTCGGTGTGTGTGTGTGTGTGTTGTCGGTGTGTGTGTGTTGTCGGTGTGTGTGTGTGTGTGTTGTCGGTGTGTGTGTGTGTTGTGTGTTGTCGGTGTGTGTGTGTGTGTTGTCGGTGTGTGTGTGTGTGTGTTGTCGGTGTGTGTGTGTGTGTGTGTGTGTGTGTGTGTTGTCGGTGTGTGTGTGTGTGTGTGTTGTCGGTGTGTGTGTGTGTGTTGTCGTGTGTGTGTGTGTTGTCGGTGTGTGTGTGTGTGTGTCGTGTGTGTGTGTGTGTGTGTTGTCGGTGTGTGTGTGTGTGTGTGTTGTCGGTGTGTGTGTGTGTGTTGTCGGTGTTGTGTGTGTGTGTGTTGTCGGTGTGTGTGTGTGTTGTCGGTGTGTGTGTGTGTGTGTGTGTGTGTTGTCGGTGTGTGTGTGTGTGTGTGTGTGTGTGTGTCGGTGTGTGTGTGTTGTCGGTGTGTGTGTGTGTGTGTTGTCGGTGTGTGTGTGTGTGTGTTGTCGGTGTGTGTGTGTTGTCGGTGTGTGTGTGTGTGTGTGTTGTCGGTGTGTGTGTGTGTGTGTGTTGTCGGTGTGTGTGTGTGTGTGTGTGTGTTGTCGGTGTGTGTGTGTGTGTGTGTGTGTGTGTGTGTGTGTTGTCGGTGTGTGTGTGTGTTGTCGGTGTGTGTGTGTGTGTTGTCGGTGTGTGTGTGTGTGTTGTCGGTGTGTGTGTGTGTGTTGTCGGTGTGTGTGTGTGTGTGTTGTCGGTGTGTGTGTGTGTGTGTTGTCGGTGTGTGTGTGTTTGTGTTGTCGGTGTGTGTGTGTGTTGTCGGTGTGTGTGTGTGTGTTGTCGGTGTGTGTGTGTGTGTGTTGTCAGTGTGTGTGTGTGTGTGTTGTCGGTGTGTGTGTGTGTGTGTGTGTGTTGTCGTGTGTGTGTGTGTGTGTGTGTGTTGTCGGTGTGTGTGTGTGTGTGTGTTGTCGGTGTGTGTGTGTTGTCGGTGTGTGTGTGTGTTGTCGGTGTGTTGTCGGTGTGTGTGTGTGTGTTGTCGGTGTGTGTGTGTGTGTTGTCGGTGTGTGTGTGTGTGTTGTCGGTGTGTGTGTGTGTTGTCGGTGTGTGTGTGTGTGTGTTGTCGGTGTGTGTGTGTGTGTGTTGTCGGTGTGTGTGTGTGTGTGTGTTGTCGGTGTGTGTGTGTGTGTTGTCGGTGTGTGTGTGTGTGTGTTGTCGGTGTGTGTGTGTGTGTTGTGTGTGTGTGTGTTGTCGGTGTGTGTGTGTGTGTGTTGTCGGTGTGTGTGTGTGTGTGTTGTCGGTGTGTGTGTGTTGTCGGTGTGTGTGTGTGTGTGTGTTGTCGGTGTGTGTGTGTGTGTTGTCGGTGTTGTGTGTGTGTGTGTTGTCGGTGTGTGTGTGTGTTGTCGGTGTGTGTGTGTGTGTGTTGTCGGTGTGTGTGTGTGTTGTCGGTGTGTGTGTGTGTGTGTTGTCGGTGTGTGTGTGTGTGTGTGTTGTCGGTGTGTGTGTGTTGTCGGTGTGTGTGTGTGTGTGTGTTGTCGGTGTGTGTGTGTGTGTTGTCGGTGTGTGTGTGTGTGTTGTCGGTGTGTGTGTGTGTGTGTTGTCGGTGTGTGTGTGTGTGTGTTGTCGGTGTGTGTGTGTTTGTGTTGTCGGTGTGTGTGTGTGTGTGTTGTCGGTGTGTGTGTGTGTGTTGTCGGTGTGTGTGTGTGTGTGTTGTCGGTGTGTGTGTGTGTGTGTTGTCGGTGTGTGTGTGTGTGTGTGTTGTCGGTGTGTGTGTGTGTGTGTGTGTGTTGTCGGTGTGTGTGTGTGTGTGTGTTGTCGGTGTGTGTGTGTTGTCGGTGTGTGTGTGTGTGTCGGTGTGTTGTCGGTGTGTGTGTGTGTGTTGTCGGTGTGTGTGTGTGTTGTCGGTGTGTGTGTGTGTGTGTTGTCGGTGTGTGTGTGTGTGTGTTGTCGGTGTGTGTGTGTGTTGTCGGTGTGTGTGTGTGTGTTGTCGGTGTGTGTGTGTGTGTTGTCGGTGTGTGTGTGTGTGTTGTCGGTGTGTATGTGTGTGTGTTGTCAGTGTGTGTGTGTGTGTGTTGTCGGTGTGTGTGTATTTATGTGTTGTCGGTGTGTGTGTGTGTGTGTTGTCGGTGTGTGTGTGTGTGTTGTCGGTGTGTGTGTGTGTGTGTTGTCAGTGTGTGTGTGTGTGTGTTGTCGGTGTGTGTGTGTGTGTGTGTGTGTTGTCGGTGTGTGTGTGTGTGTGTGTGTGTTGTCGGTGTGTGTGTGTGTGTGTGTTGTCGGTGTGTGTGTGTTGTCGGTGTGTGTGTGTGTTGTCGGTGTGTTGTCGGTGTGTGTGTGTGTGTTGTCGGTGTGTGTGTGTGTGTTGTTGGTGTGTGTGTGTGTGTTGTCGGTGTGTGTGTGTGTTGTCGGTGTGTGTGTGTGTGTGTTGTCGGTGTGTGTGTGTGTGTGTTGTCGGTGTGTGTGTGTTGTCGGTGTGTGTGTGTGTGTTGTCGGTGTGTGTGTGTGTGTTGTCGGTGTGTGTGTGTGTGTGTTGTCGGTGTGTGTGTGTGTGTGTGTGTGTGTGTGTGTTGTCGGTGTGTGTGTGTGTGTGTTGTCGGTGTGTGTGTGTGTGTGTTGTCGGTGTGTGTGTGTTGTCGGTGTGTGTGTGTGTGTGTGTTGTCAGTGTGTGTGTGTGTGTGTGTGTTGTCGGTGTGTGTGTGTGTGTGTGTTGTCGGTGTGTGTGTGTGTGTTGTCGGTGTTGTGTGTGTGTGTGTTGTCGGTGTGTGTGTGTGTTGTCGGTGTGTGTGTGTGTGTGTTGTCGGTGTGTGTGTGTTGTCGGTGTGTGTGTGTGTGTGTTGTCGGTGTGTGTGTGTGTTGTGTGTTGTCGGTGTGTGTGTGTGTGTTGTCGGTGTGTGTGTGTGTGTGTTGTCGGTGTGTGTGTGTGTGTTGTGTGTGTGTGTGTTGTCGGTGTGTGTGTGTGTGTGTGTGTTGTCGGTGTGTGTGTGTGTGTTGTCGGTGTGTGTGTGTTGTCGGTGTGTGTGTGTGTTGTCAGTGTGTGTGTGTGTGTGTTGTCGGTGTGTGTGTGTGTGTGTGTTGTCGGTGTGTGTGTGTGTGATGTCGGTGTTGTGTGTGTGTGTGTTGTCGGTGTGTGTGTGTGTTGTCGGTGTGTGTGTGTGTGTGTGTCGGTGTGTGTGTGTGTTGTCGGTGTGTGTGTGTGTGTGTGTGTGTGTTGTCGGTGTGTGTGTGTTGTCGGTGTGTGTGTGTGTGTGTTGTCGGTGTGTGTGTGTGTGTGTTGTCGGTGTGTGTGTGTTGTCAGTGTGTGTGTGTGTGTGTGTTGTCGGTGTGTGTGTGTGTGTGTGTTGTCGGTGTGTGTGTGTGTGTGTGTGTGTGTTGTCGGTGTGTGTGTGTGTGTGTGTTGTGTGTGTGTGTGTTGTCGGTGTGTGTGTGTGTTGTCGGTGTGTGTGTGTGTGTTGTCGGTGTGTGTGTGTGTGTTGTCGGTGTGTGTGTGTGTGTTGTCGGTGTGTATGTGTGTGTGTTGTCAGTGTGTGTGTGTGTGTGTTGTCGGTGTGTGTGTGTTTGTGTTGTCGGTGTGTGTGTGTGTGTGTTGTCGGTGTGTGTGTGTGTGTTGTCGGTGTGTGTGTGTGTGTGTTGTCAGTGTGTGTGTGTGTGTGTTGTCGGTGTGTGTGTGTGTGTGTGTGTGTTGTCGGTGTGTGTGTGTGTGTGTGTGTGTTGTCGGTGTGTGTGTGTGTGTGTGTTGTCGGTGTGTGTGTGTTGTCGGTGTGTGTGTGTGTTGTCGGTGTGTTGTCGGTGTGTGTGTGTGTGTTGTCGGTGTGTGTGTGTGTGTTGTTGGTGTGTGTGTGTGTGTTGTCGGTGTGTGTGTGTGTTGTCGGTGTGTGTGTGTGTGTGTTGTCGGTGTGTGTGTGTGTGTTGTCGGTGTGTGTGTGTGTGTGTTGTCGGTGTGTGTGTGTGTGTGTGTTGTCGGTGTGTGTGTGTGTGTTGTCGGTGTGTGTGTGTGTGTGTTGTCGGTGTGTGTGTGTGTGTTGTGTGTGTGTGTGTTGTCGGTGTGTGTGTGTGTGTGTTGTCGGTGTGTGTGTGTGTGTGTTGTCGGTGTGTGTGTGTTGTCGGTGTGTGTGTGTGTGTGTGTTGTCGGTGTGTGTGTGTGTGTTGTCGGTGTTGTGTGTGTGTGTGTTGTCGGTGTGTGTGTGTGTTGTCGGTGTGTGTGTGTGTGTGTTGTCGGTGTGTGTGTGTTGTCGGTGTGTGTGTGTGTGTGTTGTCGGTGTGTGTGTGTGTGTGTGTGTTGTCGGTGTGTGTGTGTTGTCAGTGTGTGTGTGTGTGTGTGTTGTCGGTGTGTGTGTGTGTGTTGTCGGTGTGTGTGTGTGTGTTGTCGGTGTGTATGTGTGTGTGTTGTCAGTGTGTGTGTGTGTGTGTTGTCGGTGTGTGTGTGTTTATGTGTTGTCGGTGTGTGTGTGTGTGTGTTGTCGGTGTGTGTGTGTGTGTTGTCGGTGTGTGTGTGTGTGTGTTGTCAGTGTGTGTGTGTGTGTGTTGTCGGTGTGTGTGTGTGTGTGTGTTGTCGGTGTGTGTGTGTGTGTGTGTGTGTTGTCGGTGTGTGTGTGTGTGTGTGTTGTCGGTGTGTGTGTGTTGTCGGTGTGTGTGTGTGTTGTCGGTGTGTTGTCGGTGTGTGTGTGTGTGTTGTCGGTGTGTGTGTGTGTGTTGTCGGTGTGTGTGTGTGTGTGTCGGTGTGTGTGTGTTGTGTGTGTGTGTGTTGTCGGTGTGTGTGTGTGTTGTCGTTGTGTGTGTGTGTGTGTGTGTTGTCGGTGTGTGTGTGTGTGTTGTCGGTGTGTGTGTGTGTGTTGTCGGTGTGTGTGTGTGTTGTCGGTGTGTGTGTGTGTGTGTTGTCGGTGTGTGTGTGTGTGTTGTCGGTGTGTGTGTGTGTGGTCGGTGTGTGTGTGTGTGTTGTCGGTGTGTGTGTGTGTGTTGTCGGTGTGTGTGTGTGTGTGTTGTCGGTGTGTGTGTGTGTGTGTGTGTGTGTGTGTTGTCGGTGTGTGTGTGTGTGTGTTGTCGGTGTGTGTGTGTGTGTGTGTTGTCGGTGTGTGTGTGTTGTCGGTGTGTGTGTGTGTGTGTGTTGTCAGTGTGTGTGTGTGTGTGTGTTGTCGGTGTGTGTGTGTGTGTGTGTTGTCGGTGTGTGTGTGTGTGTTGTCGGTGTTGTGTGTGTGTGTGTTGTCGGTGTGTGTGTGTGTTGTCGGTGTGTGTGTGTGTGTGTTGTCGGTGTGTGTGTGTTGTCGGTGTGTGTGTGTGTGTGTTGTCGGTGTGTGTGTGTGTGTTGTGTGTTGTCGGTGTGTGTGTGTGTGTTGTCGGTGTGTGTGTGTGTGTTGTCGGTGTGTGTGTGTTGTCGGTGTGTGTGTGTGTGTGTGTGTGTGTGTTGTCGGTGTGTGTGTGTGTGTGTTGTCGGTGTGTGTGTGTGTGTTGTCGGTGTGTGTGTGTTGTCGGTGTGTGTGTGTGTTGTCAGTGTGTGTGTGTGTGTGTGTTGTCGGTGTGTGTGTGTGTGTGTGTTGTCGGTGTGTGTGTGTGTGATGTCGGTGTTGTGTGTGTGTGTGTTGTCGGTGTGTGTGTGTGTTGTCGGTGTTGTGTGTGTGTGTGTTGTCGGTGTGTGTGTGTGTGTGTGTGTGTGTGTGTGTGTGTGTGTTGTCGGTGTGTGTGTGTTGTCGGTGTGTGTGTGTGTGTGTTGTCGGTGTGTGTGTGTGTGTGTTGTCGGTGTGTGTGTGTTGTCAGTGTGTGTGTGTGTGTGTGTTGTCGGTGTGTGTGTGTGTGTGTGTTGTCGGTGTGTGTGTGTGTGTGTGTGTTGTCGGTGTGTGTGTGTGTGTGTGTTGTGTGTGTGTGTGTTGTCGGTGTGTGTGTGTGTTGTCGGTGTGTGTGTGTGTGTTGTCGGTGTGTGTGTGTGTGTTGTCGGTGTGTGTGTGTGTGTTGTCGGTGTGTATGTGTGTGTGTTGTCAGTGTGTGTGTGTGTGTGTTGTCGGTGTGTGTGTGTTATGTGTTGTCGGTGTGTGTGTGTGTGTGTTGTCGGTGTGTGTGTGTGTGTTGTCGGTGTGTGTGTGTGTGTGTTGTCAGTGTGTGTGTGTGTGTGTTGTCGGTGTGTGTGTGTGTGTGTGTGTGTTGTCGGTGTGTGTGTGTGTGTGTGTGTGTTGTCGGTGTGTGTGTGTGTGTGTGTTGTCGGTGTGTGTGTGTTGTCGGTGTGTGTGTGTGTTGTCGGTGTGTTGTCGGTGTGTGTGTGTGTGTTGTCGGTGTGTGTGTGTGTGTTGTTGGTGTGTGTGTGTGTGTTGTCGGTGTGTGTGTGTGTTGTCGGTGTGTGTGTGTGTGTGTTGTCGGTGTGTGTGTGTGTGTGTTGTCGGTGTGTGTGTGTGTGTGTGTTGTCGGTGTGTGTGTGTGTGTTGTCGGTGTGTGTGTGTGTGTGTTGTCGGTGTGTGTGTGTGTGTGTGTGTGTGTGTGTGTTGTCGGTGTGTGTGTGTGTGTGTTGTCGGTGTGTGTGTGTGTGTGTTGTCGGTGTGTGTGTGTTGTCGGTGTGTGTGTGTGTGTGTGTTGTCGGTGTGTGTGTGTGTGTTGTCGGTGTGTGTGTGTGTGTGTTGTCGGTGTGTGTGTGTGTTGTCGGTGTGTGTGTGTGTGTGTTGTCGGTGTGTGTGTGTTGTCGGTGTGTGTGTGTGTGTGTTGTCGGTGTGTGTGTGTGTGTGTGTGTTGTCGGTGTGTGTGTGTTGTCAGTGTGTGTGTGTGTGTGTGTTGTCGGTGTGTGTGTGTGTGTTGTCGGTGTGTGTGTGTGTGTTGTCGGTGTGTGTGTGTGTGTGTTGTCAGTGTGTGTGTGTGTGTGTTGTCGGTGTGTGTGTGTTTGTGTGTTGTCGGTGTGTGTGTGTGTGTGTTGTCGGTGTGTGTGTGTGTGTTGTCGGTGTGTGTGTGTGTGTGTTGTCGTGTGTGTGTGTGTGTGTTGTCGGTGTGTGTGTGTGTGTGTGTTGTCGGTGTGTGTGTGTGTGTGTGTGTGTTGTCGGTGTGTGTGTGTGTGTGTGTTGTCGGTGTGTGTGTGTTGTCGGTGTGTGTGTGTGTTGTCGGTGTGTTGTCGGTGTGTGTGTGTGTGTTGTCGTGTGTGTGTGTGTGTTGTCGGTGTGTGTGTGTGTGTGTTGTCGGTGTGTGTGTGTGTGTGTTGTCGGTGTGTGTGTGTGTTGTCGGTGTGTGTGTGTGTGTTGTCGGTGTGTGTGTGTGTGTTGTCGGTGTGTGTGTGTGTGTTGTCGGTGTGTGTGTGTGTGTGTTGTCAGTGTGTGTGTGTGTGTGTTGTCGGTGTGTGTGTGTTTTGTGTTGTCGGTGTGTGTGTGTGTGTGTTGTCGGTGTGTGTGTGTGTGTTGTCGGTGTGTGTGTGTGTGTGTTGTCGGTGTGTGTGTGTGTGTGTTGTCGGTGTGTGTGTGTGTGTGTGTGTGTTGTCGGTGTGTGTGTGTGTGTGTGTGTGTTGTCGGTGTGTGTGTGTGTGTGTGTTGTCGGTGTGTGTGTGTTGTCGGTGTGTGTGTGTGTTGTCGGTGTGTTGTCGGTGTGTGTGTGTGTGTTGTCGGTGTGTGTGTGTGTGTTGTTGGTGTGTGTGTGTGTGTTGTCGGTGTGTGTGTGTGTTGTCGGTGTGTGTGTGTGTGTGTTGTCGGTGTGTGTGTGTGTGTTGTCGGTGTGTGTGTGTTGTCGGTGTGTGTGTGTGTGTTGTCGGTGTGTGTGTGTGTGTTGTCGGTGTGTGTGTGTGTGTGTTGTCGGTGTGTGTGTGTGTGTTGTGTGTGTGTGTGTTGTCGGTGTGTGTGTGTGTGTGTTGTCGGTGTGTGTGTGTGTGTGTTGTCGGTGTGTGTGTGTTGTCGGTGTGTGTGTGTGTGTGTGTTGTCAGTGTGTGTGTGTGTGTGTGTGTTGTCGGTGTGTGTGTGTGTGTGTGTTGTCGGTGTGTGTGTGTGTGTTGTCGGTGTTGTGTGTGTGTGTGTTGTCGGTGTGTGTGTGTGTTGTCGGTGTGTGTGTGTGTGTGTTGTCGGTGTGTGTGTGTTGTCGGTGTGTGTGTGTGTGTGTTGTCGGTGTGTGTGTGTGTTGTGTGTTGTCGGTGTGTGTGTGTGTGTTGTCGGTGTGTGTGTGTGTGTGTTGTCGGTGTGTGTGTGTGTGTTGTGTGTGTGTGTGTTGTCGGTGTGTGTGTGTGTGTGTGTTGTCGGTGTGTGTGTGTGTGTTGTCGGTGTGTGTGTGTTGTCGGTGTGTGTGTGTGTTGTCAGTGTGTGTGTGTGTGTGTGTTGTCGGTGTGTGTGTGTGTGTTGTCGGTGTGTGTGTGTGTGATGTCGGTGTTGTGTGTGTGTGTGTTGTCGGTGTGTGTGTGTGTTGTCGGTGTTGTGTGTGTGTGTGTTGTCGGTGTGTGTGTGTGTTGTCGGTGTGTGTGTGTGTGTGTGTGTGTGTTGTCGGTGTGTGTGTGTTGTCGGTGTGTGTGTGTGTGTGTTGTCGGTGTGTGTGTGTGTGTGTTGTCGGTGTGTGTGTGTTGTCAGTGTGTGTGTGTGTGTGTGTTGTCGGTGTGTGTGTGTGTGTGTGTTGTCGGTGTGTGTGTGTGTGTGTGTGTGTGTTGTCGGTGTGTGTGTGTGTGTGTGTTGTGTGTGTGTGTGTTGTCGGTGTGTGTGTGTGTTGTCGGTGTGTGTGTGTGTGTTGTCGGTGTGTGTGTGTGTGTTGTCGGTGTGTGTGTGTGTGTTGTCGGTGTGTATGTGTGTGTGTTGTCAGTGTGTGTGTGTGTGTGTTGTCGGTGTGTGTGTGTTATGTGTTGTCGGTGTGTGTGTGTGTGTGTTGTCGGTGTGTGTGTGTGTGTTGTCGGTGTGTGTGTGTGTGTGTTGTCAGTGTGTGTGTGTGTGTGTTGTCGGTGTGTGTGTGTGTGTGTGTGTGTTGTCGGTGTGTGTGTGTGTGTGTGTGTGTTGTCGGTGTGTGTGTGTGTGTGTGTTGTCGGTGTGTGTGTGTTGTCGGTGTGTGTGTGTGTTGTCGGTGTGTTGTCGGTGTGTGTGTGTGTGTTGTCGGTGTGTGTGTGTGTGTTGTTGGTGTGTGTGTGTGTGTTGTCGGTGTGTGTGTGTGTTGTCGGTGTGTGTGTGTGTGTGTTGTCGGTGTGTGTGTGTGTGTTGTCGGTGTGTGTGTGTGTGTGTTGTCGGTGTGTGTGTGTGTGTGTGTTGTCGGTGTGTGTGTGTGTGTTGTCGGTGTGTGTGTGTGTGTGTTGTCGGTGTGTGTGTGTGTGTTGTGTGTGTGTGTGTTGTCGGTGTGTGTGTGTGTGTGTTGTCGGTGTGTGTGTGTGTGTGTTGTCGGTGTGTGTGTGTTGTCGGTGTGTGTGTGTGTGTGTGTTGTCGGTGTGTGTGTGTGTGTTGTCGGTGTTGTGTGTGTGTGTGTTGTCGGTGTGTGTGTGTGTTGTCGGTGTGTGTGTGTGTGTGTTGTCGGTGTGTGTGTGTTGTCGGTGTGTGTGTGTGTGTGTTGTCGGTGTGTGTGTGTGTGTGTGTGTTGTCGGTGTGTGTGTGTTGTCAGTGTGTGTGTGTGTGTGTGTTGTCGGTGTGTGTGTGTGTGTTGTCGGTGTGTGTGTGTGTGTTGTCGGTGTGTTGTGTGTGTGTTGTCAGTGTGTGTGTGTGTGTGTTGTCGGTGTGTGTGTGTTTGTGTTGTCGGTGTGTGTGTGTGTGTGTTGTCGGTGTGTGTGTGTTGTCGGTGTGTGTGTGTGTGTGTTGTCAGTGTGTGTGTGTGTGTGTTGTCGGTGTGTGTGTGTGTGTGTGTTGTCGGTGTGTGTGTGTGTGTGTGTGTGTTGTCGGTGTGTGTGTGTGTGTGTTGTCGGTGTGTGTGTGTTGTCGGTGTGTGTGTGTGTTGTCGGTGTGTTGTCGGTGTGTGTGTGTGTGTTGTCGGTGTGTGTGTGTGTGTTGTTGGTGTGTGTGTGTGTGTTGTCGGTGTGTGTGTGTTGTCGGTGTGTGTGTGTTGTCGGTGTGTGTGTGTGTTGTCGGTGTGTTGTCGGTGTGTGTGTGTGTGTTGTCGGTGTGTGTGTGTGTGTTGTTGGTGTGTGTGTGTGTGTTGTCGGTGTGTGTGTGTTGTCGGTGTGTGTGTGTGTGTGTTGTCGGTGTGTGTGTGTGTGTTGTCGGTGTGTGTGTGTTGTCGGTGTGTGTGTGTGTGTTGTCGGTGTGTGTGTGTGTGTTGTCGGTGTGTGTGTGTGTGTGTTGTCGGTGTGTGTGTGTGTGTTGTGTGTGTGTGTGTTGTCGGTGTGTGTGTGTGTGTGTTGTCGGTGTGTGTGTGTGTGTGTGTTGTCGGTGTGTGTGTGTTGTCGGTGTGTGTGTGTGTGTGTGTTGTCAGTGTGTGTGTGTGTGTGTGTTGTCGGTGTGTGTGTGTGTGTGTGTTGTCGGTGTGTGTGTGTGTGTTGTCGGTGTTGTGTGTGTGTGTGTTGTCGGTGTGTGTGTGTGTTGTCGGTGTGTGTGTGTGTGTGTTGTCGGTGTGTGTGTGTTGTCTGTGTGTGTGTGTGTGTGTTGTCGGTGTGTGTGTGTGTGTGTGTTGTCGGTGTGTGTGTGTGTGTTGTCGGTGTGTGTGTGTGTTGTCGGTGTGTGTGTGTGTGTGTGTGTGTGTGTTGTCGGTGTGTGTGTGTGTGTGTTGTCGGTGTGTGTGTGTTGTCGGTGTGTGTGTGTGTTGTCAGTGTGTGTGTGTGTGTGTGTTGTCGGTGTGTGTGTGTGTGTGTGTTGTCGGTGTGTGTGTGTGTGATGTCGGTGTTGTGTGTGTGTGTGTTGTCGGTGTGTGTGTGTGTTGTCGGTGTTGTGTGTGTGTGTGTTGTCGGTGTGTGTGTGTGTTGTCGGTGTGTGTGTGTGTGTGTGTGTGTGTTGTCGGTGTGTGTGTGTTGTCGGTGTGTGTGTGTGTGTGTTGTCGGTGTGTGTGTGTGTGTGTTGTCGGTGTGTGTGTGTTGTCAGTGTGTGTGTGTGTGTGTGTTGTCGGTGTGTGTGTGTGTGTGTGTTGTCGGTGTGTGTGTGTGTGTGTTTGTGTTGTCGGTGTGTGTGTGTGTGTGTGTGTTGTGTGTGTGTGTGTTGTCGGTGTGTGTGTTGTCGGTGTGTGTGTGTGTGTTGTCGGTGTGTGTGTGTGTTGTCGGTGTGTATGTGTGTGTGTTGTCAGTGTGTGTGTGTGTGTTGTCGGTGTGTGTGTGTTTATGTGTTGTCGGTGTGTGTGTGTGTGTGTTGTCGGTGTGTGTGTGTGTGTTGTCGGTGTGTGTGTGTGTGTGTTGTCAGTGTGTGTGTGTGTGTGTTGTCGGTGTGTGTGTGTGTGTGTGTGTTGTCGGTGTGTGTGTGTGTGTGTGTGTGTTGTCGGTGTGTGTGTGTGTGTGTGTTGTCTGTGTGTGTGTGTTGTCGGTGTGTGTGTGTGTTGTCGGTGTGTTGTCGGTGTGTGTGTGTGTGTTGTCGGTGTGTGTGTGTGTGTTGTTGGTGTGTGTGTGTGTGTTGTCGGTGTGTGTGTGTGTGTGTTGTCGGTGTGTGTGTGTGTGTGTGTTGTCGGTGTGTGTGTGTTGTCGGTGTGTGTGTGTGTGTGTGTTGTCAGTGTGTGTGTGTGTGTGTGTTGTCGGTGTGTGTGTGTGTGTGTGTTGTCGGTGTGTGTGTGTGTGTTGTCGGTGTTGTGTGTGTGTGTGTTGTCGGTGTGTGTGTGTGTTGTCGGTGTGTGTGTGTGTGTGTTGTCGGTGTGTGTGTGTTGTCTGTGTGTGTGTGTGTGTGTTGTCGGTGTGTGTGTGTGTGTGTGTTGTCGGTGTGTGTGTGTGTGTTGTCGGTGTGTGTGTGTGTTGTCGGTGTGTGTGTGTGTTGTGTGTGTGTGTGTTGTCGGTGTGTGTGTGTGTGTGTTGTCGGTGTGTGTGTGTTGTCGGTGTGTGTGTGTGTTGTCAGTGTGTGTGTGTGTGTGTGTTGTCGGTGTGTGTGTGTGTGTGTGTTGTCGGTGTGTGTGTGTGTGATGTCGGTGTTGTGTGTGTGTGTGTTGTCGGTGTGTGTGTGTGTTGTCGGTGTTGTGTGTGTGTGTGTTGTCGGTGTGTGTGTGTGTTGTCGGTGTGTGTGTGTGTGTGTGTGTGTGTTGTCGGTGTGTGTGTGTTGTCGGTGTGTGTGTGTGTGTGTTGTCGGTGTGTGTGTGTGTGTGTTGTCGGTGTGTGTGTGTTGTCAGTGTGTGTGTGTGTGTGTGTTGTCGGTGTGTGTGTGTGTGTGTGTTGTCGGTGTGTGTGTGTGTGTGTTGTGTTGTCGGTGTGTGTGTGTGTGTGTGTGTTGTGTGTGTGTGTGTTGTCGGTGTGTGTGTTGTCGGTGTGTGTGTGTGTGTTGTCGGTGTGTGTGTGTGTTGTCGGTGTGTATGTGTGTGTGTTGTCAGTGTGTGTGTGTGTGTTGTCGGTGTGTGTGTGTTTATGTGTTGTCGGTGTGTGTGTGTGTGTGTTGTCGGTGTGTGTGTGTGTGTTGTCGGTGTGTGTGTGTGTGTGTTGTCAGTGTGTGTGTGTGTGTGTTGTCGGTGTGTGTGTGTGTGTGTGTGTTGTCGGTGTGTGTGTGTGTGTGTGTGTGTTGTCGGTGTGTGTGTGTGTGTGTGTTGTCTGTGTGTGTGTGTTGTCGGTGTGTGTGTGTGTTGTCGGTGTGTTGTCGGTGTGTGTGTGTGTGTTGTCGGTGTGTGTGTGTGTGTTGTTGGTGTGTGTGTGTGTGTTGTCGGTGTGTGTGTGTGTTGTCGGTGTGTGTGTGTGTGTGTGTGTTGTCGGTGTGTGTGTGTGTGTTGTCGGTGTGTGTGTGTGTGTTGTCGGTGTGTGTGTGTGTGTGTGTTGTCGGTGTGTGTGTGTGTGTGTGTGTTGTCGGTGTGTGTGTGTGTGTTGTCGGTGTGTGTGTGTGTGTGTTGTCGGTGTGTGTGTGTGTGTTGTGTGTGTGTGTGTTGTCGGTGTGTGTGTGTGTGTGTTGTCGGTGTGTGTGTGTGTGTGTTGTCGGTGTGTGTGTGTTGTCGGTGTGTGTGTGTGTGTGTGTTGTCAGTGTGTGTGTGTGTGTGTGTTGTCGGTGTGTGTGTGTGTGTGTGTTGTCGGTGTGTGTGTGTGTGTTGTCGGTGTTGTGTGTGTGTGTGTTGTCGGTGTGTGTGTGTGTTGTCGGTGTGTGTGTGTGTGTGTTGTCGGTGTGTGTGTGTTGTCGGTGTGTGTGTGTGTGTGTTGTCGGTGTGTGTGTGTGTGTGTGTGTTGTCGGTGTGTGTGTGTTGTCAGT
>NW_027675563.1:5000-20000 GCF_965601325.2 Salmo salar | reverse complement strand
TGTGTGTGTGTGTGTGTGTGTGTGTGTGTGTGTTGTCGGTGTGTGTGTGTGTGTGTTGTCGGTGTGTGTGTGTGTGTGTGTGGTGTGTGTGTGTGTGTGTGTTGTCGGTGTGTGTGTGTGTGTGTGTTGTCGGTGTGTGTGTGTGTGTGTTGTCGGTGTGTGTGTGTGTGTTGTGTGTGTGTGTGTTGTCGGTGTGTGTGTGTGTGTTGTCGGTGTGTGTGTGTGTGTGTGTGTGTGTGTGTGTGTCGGTGTGTGTGTGTGTGTGTGTGTGTGTGTGTGTGTGTGTGTTGTCGGTGTGTGTGTGTGTGTTGTCGGTGTGTGTGTGTGTGTGGTGTGTGTGTGTGTGTGTGTGTGTTGTCGGTGTGTGTGTGTGTGTGTGTGTGTGTTGTCGGTGTGTGTGTGTGTGTTGTCGGTGTGTGTGTGTGTGTGTTGTCGGTGTGTGTGTGTGTGTGTGTTGTCGGTGTGTGTGTGTGTGTTGTCGGTGTGTGTGTGTGTGTGTTGTCGGTGTGTGTGTGTGTGTGTTGTCGGTGTGTGTGTGTGTGTGTCGGTGTGTGTGTGTGTGTGTTGTCGGTGTGTGTGTGTGTGTGTCGGTGTGTGTGTGTTGTCGGTGTGTGTGTGTGTGTGTGTTGTCGGTGTGTGTGTGTGTGTGTTGTCGTGTGTGTGTGTGTGTGTGTTGTCGGTGTGTGTGTGTGTGTTGTCGGTGTGTGTGTGTGTGTGTTGTCGGTGTGTGTGTGTGTGTGTCGGTGTGTGTGTGTGTGTGTTGTCGGTGTGTGTGTGTTGTCGGTGTGTGTGTGTGTGTTGTCGGTGTGTGTGTGTGTGTGTGTGTGTCGGTGTGTGTGTGTTGTCGTGTGTGTGTGTGTGTGTGTTGTCGGTGTGTGTGTGTGTGTGTTGTCGGTGTGTGTGTGTGTGTGTGTTGTCGGTGTGTGTGTGTGTGTGTGTGTGTGTCGGTGTGTGTGTGTGTGTTGTCGGTGTGTGTGTGTGTGTGTGTGTGTGTGTGTGTGTTGTCGGTGTGTGTGTGTGTGTTGTCGGTGTGTGTGTGTGTGTGTGTGTGTGTGTGTTGTCGGTGTGTGTGTGTGTTGTCGTGTGTGTGTGTGTGTGTGTTGTCGTGTGTGTGTGTGTGTGTGTTGTCGGTGTGTGTGTGTGTGTGTTGTCGTGTGTGTGTGTGTGTGTTGTCGGTGTGTGTGTGTGTGTGTTGTGTGTGTGTGTGTTGTCGGTGTGTGTGTGTGTGTTGTCGGTGTGTGTGTGTGTGTGTTGTCGGTGTGTGTGTGTGTGTTGTCGGTGTGTGTGTGTGTGTGTTGTCGGTGTGTGTGTGTGTGTGTGTGTGTGGGTGTGTGTGTGTGTGTTGTCGGTGTGTGTGTGTGTGTGTGTGTGTGTGTGTGTGTGTGTTGTCGGTGTGTGTGTGTGTGTTGTCGGTGTGTGTGTGTGTGTGTGTCGGTGTGTGTGTGTGTGTTGTCGGTGTGTGTGTGTGTGTGTGGTGTGTGTGTGTGTGTGTGTGTGTGTGTGTGTGTGTTGTCGGTGTGTGTGTGTGTGTTGTCGGTGTGTGTGTGTGTGTGTTGTCGGTGTGTGTGTGTGTGTTGTCGGTGTGTGTGTGTGTGTTGTCGGTGTGTGTGTGTGTGTGTGTGTCGGTGTGTGTGTGTGTGTTGTCGGTGTGTGTGTGTGTGTGTGTGTGTGTTGTCGGTGTGTGTGTGTTGTCGGTGTGTGTGTGTGTGTGTGTTGTCGGTGTGTGGTGTGTGTGTGTGTTGTCGGTGTGTGTGTGTGTGTGTGTGTTGTCGGTGTGTGTGTGTGTGTGTTGTCGGTGTGTGTGTGTGTGTGTTGTCGGTGTGTGTGTGTGTGTTGTCGGTGTGTGTGTGTGTGTTGTCGGTGTGTGTGTGTGTGTGTTGTCGGTGTGTGTGTGTGTGTGTTGTCGGTGTGTGTGTGTGTGTGTGTGTGTGTGTGTTGTCGGTGTGTGTGTGTGTGTTGTCGGTGTGTGTGTGTGTGTTGTCGGTGTGTGTGTGTGTGTGTGTCGGTGTGTGTGTGTGTGTGTGTGTGTGTGTGTGTGTGTGTGTGTGTGTGTGTGTTGTCGGTGTGTGTGTGTGTGTTGTCGGTGTGTGTGTGTGTGTGTTGTCGGTGTGTGTGTGTGTGTGTGTTGTCGTTGTGTGTGTGTGTGTGTGTGTTGTCGGTGTGTGTGTGTGTGTGTTGTGTGTGTGTGTGTTGTCGGTGTGTGTGTGTGTTGTCGGTGTGTGTGTGTGTGTGTTGTCGGTGTGTGTGTGTGTGTGTTGTCGGTGTGTGTGTGTGTTGTCGGTGTGTGTGTGTGTGTGTGTGTGTGTGTGTGTGTGTGTGTGTGTGTGTGTTGTCGGTGTGTGTGTGTGTGTGTTGTCGTGTGTGTGTGTGTGTTGTCGGTGTGTGTGTGTGTGTGTGTCGTGTGTGTGTGTGTGTGTGTTGTCGGTGTGTGTGTGTGTGTTGTCGGTGTGTGTGTGTGTGTGTTGTCGGTGTGTGTGTGTGTTGTCGGTGTGTGTGTGTGTGTGTGTGTGTGTGTGTGTGTGTTGTCGGTGTGTGTGTGTGTGTTGTCGGTGTGTGTGTGTGTGTGTGTTGTCGGTGTGTGTGTGTGTGTTGTCGTGTGTGTGTGTGTGTGTTGTCGGTGTGTGTGTGTGTGTGTGTCGGTGTGTGTGTGTGTGTGTTGTCGGTGTGTGTGTGTGTGTGTTGTCGGTGTGTGTGTGTGTGTGTTGTCGGTGTGTGTGTGTGTGTGTGTGTGTGTGTGTGTTGTCGGTGTGTGTGTGTGTGTGTTGTCGTGTGTGTGTGTGTGTGTCGTGTGTGTGTGTGTGTTGTCGGTGTGTGTGTGTGTGTTGTCGGTGTGTGTGTGTGTGTGTGTTGTCGGTGTGTGTGTGTGTGTTGTCGGTGTGTGTGTGTGTGTGTGTGTGTGTGTGTGTGTGTGTGTGTTGTCGGTGTGTGTGTGTGTGTGTTGTCGGTGTGTGTGTGTGTGTGTGTGTGTGTGTGTGTGTGTGTGTGTTGTCGGTGTGTGTGTGTGTGTGTTGTCGGTGTGTGTGTGTGTGTTGTCGGTGTGTGTGTGTGTGTGTTGTCGGTGTGTGTGTGTTGTCGGTGTGTGTGTGTGTGTGTTGTCGTGTGTGTGTGTGTGTGTGTTGTCGGTGTGTGTGTGTGTGTTGTCGGTGTGTGTGTGTGTGTGTGTCGGTGTGTGTGTGTGTGTGTTGTCGGTGTGTGTGTGTGTGTGTGTGTGTGTGTGTGTGTGTGTGTGTGTGTGTGTGTGTGTGTGTTGTCGGTGTGTGTGTGTGTGTTGTCGGTGTGTGTGTGTGTGTTGTCGGTGTGTGTGTGTGTGTTGTCGGTGTGTGTGTGTGTGTGTTGTCGGTGTGTGTGTGTGTGTGTGTGTCGGTGTGTGTGTGTGTGTGTTGTCGGTGTGTGTGTGTGTGTGTGTGTGTGTGTTGTCGGTGTGTGTGTGTGTTGTCGGTGTGTGTGTGTGTGTGTTGTCGGTGTGTGTGTGTGTGTGTGTGTCGGTGTGTGTGTGTGTGTGTGTGTGTTGTCGGTGTGTGTGTGTGTGTGTGTGTGTGTGTGTGTGTGTGTGTTGTCGGTGTGTGTGTGTGTGTGTCGTGTGTGTGTGTGTGTGTTGTCGGTGTGTGTGTGTGTGTTGTCGGTGTGTGTGTGTGTGTGTGTGTGTGTGTGTGTGTGTGTTGTCGGTGTGTGTGTGTGTGTTGTCGGTGTGTGTGTGTGTGTGTTGTCGGTGTGTGTGTGTGTGTTGTCGTGTGTGTGTGTGTGTGTTGTCGGTGTGTGTGTGTGTGTGTTGTCGGTGTGTGTGTGTGTGTGTTGTCGGTGTGTGTGTGTGTGTGTGTGTGTGTGTGTGTGTGTTGTCGGTGTGTGTGTGTGTGTGTCGGTGTGTGTGTGTGTGTGTTGTCGGTGTGTGTGTGTGTGTGTGTGTGTTGTCGGTGTGTGTGTGTGTGTGTGTGTGTGTCGTGTGTGTGTGTGTGTGTGTGTTGTCGGTGTGTGTGTGTGTGTTGTCGGTGTGTGTGTGTGTGTGTGGTGTGGTGTGTGTGTGTGTTGTCGGTGTGTGTGTGTGTGTGTGTTGTCGGTGTGTGTGTGTGTGTTGTCGGTGTGTGTGTGTGTGTTGTCGGTGTGTGTGTGTGTGTGTTGTCGGTGTGTGTGTGTGTGTTGTCGGTGTGTGTGTGTGTGTGTCGGTGTGTGTGTGTGTGTGTGTGTGTGTGTGTGTTGTCGGTGTGTGTGTGTGTGTGTTGTCGGTGTGTGTGTGTGTGTGTTGTCGGTGTGTGTGTGTGTGTGTTGTCGGTGTGTGTGTGTGTGTGTGTGTCGGTGTGTGTGTGTGTGTTGTCGGTGTGTGTGTGTGTGTGTCGGTGTGTGTGTGTGTGTGTTGTCGGTGTGTGTGTGTGTGTGTCGTGTGTGTGTGTGTGTGTTGTCGGTGTGTGTGTGTGTGTTGTCGGTGTGTGTGTGTGTGTGTTGTCGGTGTGTGTGTGTGTGTTGTCGGTGTGTGTGTGTGTGTGTCGGTGTGTGTGTGTGTGTGTGTTGTCGGTGTGTGTGTGTGTGTGTTGTCGTGTGTGTGTGTGTGTGTTGTCGGTGTGTGTGTGTGTGTGTTGTCGGTGTGTGTGTGTGTGTGTTGTCGGTGTGTGTGTGTGTGTGTTGTCGGTGTGTGTGTGTGTGTTGTCGGTGTGTGTGTGTGTGTGTGTGTGTGTGTTGTCGGTGTGTGTGTGTGTGTTGTCGGTGTGTGTGTGTGTGTTGTCGGTGTGTGTGTGTGTGTGTTGTCGGTGTGTGTGTGTGTGTGTTGTCGGTGTGTGTGTGTGTGTTGTCGGTGTGTGGTGTGTGTGTTGTCGGTGTGTGTGTGTGTGTGTTGTCGGTGTGTGTGTGTGTGTTGTCGGTGTGTGTGTGTGTGTGTGTGTGTGTGTGTGTGTGTTGTCGGTGTGTGTGTGTGTGTGTTGTCGGTGTGTGTGTGTGTGTTGTCGGTGTGTGTGTGTGTGTGTTGTCGGTGTGTGTGTGTGTGTGTCGGTGTGTGTGTGTGTGTGTTGTCGGTGTGTGTGTGTGTGTGTTGTCGGTGTGTGTGTGTGTGTGTTGTCGGTGTGTGTGTGTGTGTGTTGTCGGTGTGTGTGTGTGTGTTGTCGGTGTGTGTGTGTGTGTTGTCGGTGTGTGTGTGTGTGTTGTCGGTGTGTGTGTGTGTGTGTGTCGTGTGTGTGTGTGTGTGTGTTGTCGGTGTGTGTGTGTGTGTGTTGTCGGTGTGTGTGTGTGTGTGTGTGTGTGTGTGTGTGTGTGTGTGTGTTGTCGGTGTGTGTGTGTGTGTGTTGTCGGTGTGTGTGTGTGTGTGTTGTCGGTGTGTGTGTGTGTGTTGTCGTGTGTGTGTGTGTGTGTGTGTTGTCGGTGTGTGTGTGTGTGTTGTCGGTGTGTGTGTGTGTGTGTTGTCGGTGTGTGTGTGTGTGTTGTCGGTGTGTGTGTGTGTGTGTTGTCGGTGTGTGTGTGTGTGTGTGTGTGTGTGTGTCGTGTGTGTGTGTGTGTGTTGTCGGTGTGTGTGTGTGTGTGTTGTCGGTGTGTGTGTGTGTGTGTGTGTGTGTGTGTGTGTGTGTTGTCGGTGTGTGTGTGTGTGTGTGTGTCGGTGTGTGTGTGTGTGTGTGTGTGTGTGTGTGTGTGTGTGTGTGTGTGTGTTGTCGGTGTGTGTGTGTGTGTTGTCGGTGTGTGTGTGTGTGTGTTGTCGGTGTGTGTGTGTGTGTGTTGTCGGTGTGTGTGTGTGTGTGTGTGTGTGTGTGTGTGTGTGTGTGTGTTGTCGGTGTGTGTGTGTGTGTGTTGTCGGTGTGTGTGTGTGTGTGTTGTCGTGTGTGTGTGTGTGTGTTGTCGGTGTGTGTGTGTGTGTTGTCGGTGTGTGTGTGTGTGTGTGTGTCGTGTGTGTGTGTGTGTGTTGTCGGTGTGTGTGTGTGTGTGTTGTCGTGTGTGTGTGTGTGTTGTCGGTGTGTGTGTGTGTGTTGTCGGTGTGTGTGTGTGTGTGTGTTGTCGGTGTGTGTGTGTGTGTGTGTGTGTGTGTGTGTGTTGTCGGTGTGTGTGTGTGTTGTCGGTGTGTGTGTGTGTGTGTGTGTGTGTGTGTGTGTGTGTTGTCGGTGTGTGTGTGTGTGTGTGTCGGTGTGTGTGTGTGTGTGTTGTCGTGTGTGTGTGTGTGTGTTGTCGGTGTGTGTGTGTGTGTGTGTCGGTGTGTGTGTGTGTGTGTTGTCGGTGTGTGTGTGTGTGTTGTCGGTGTGTGTGTGTGTGTGTGTTGTCGGTGTGTGTGTGTGTGTTGTCGGTGTGTGTGTGTGTGTGTTGTCGTGTGTGTGTGTTGTCGGTGTGTGTGTGTGTGTTGTCGGTGTGTGTGTGTGTGTGTTGTCGGTGTGTGTGTGTGTGTGTCGTGTGTGTGTGTGTGTGTGTGTGTGTGTGTGTGTGTGTGTTGTCGGTGTGTGTGTGTGTGTTGTCGGTGTGTGTGTGTGTGTGTTGTCGGTGTGTGTGTGTGTGTTGTCGGTGTGTGTGTGTGTGTGTGTGTCGGTGTGTGTGTGTGTGTGTGTGTTGTCGGTGTGTGTGTGTGTGTTGTCGTGTGTGTGTGTGTGTTGTCGGTGTGTGTGTGTGTGTGTGTGTGTGTGTGTGTGTGTGTTGTCGTGTGTGTGTGTGTGTGTGTTGTCGGTGTGTGTGTGTGTGTTGTCGGTGTGTGTGTGTGTGTGTCGGTGTGTGTGTGTGTTGTCGGTGTGTGTGTGTGTGTTGTCGGTGTGTGTGTGTGTGTGTTGTCGGTGTGTGTGTGTGTGTTGTCGGTGTGTGTGTGTGTGTGTGTGTGTGTGTGTGTGTGTGTGTGTGTGTTGTCGGTGTGTGTGTGTGTGTTGTCGGTGTGTGTGTGTGTGTGTGTGTGTCGTGTGTGTGTGTGTGTGTGTTGTCGGTGTGTGTGTGTGTGTGTGTGTGTGTGTGTGTGTGTGTGTGTGTGTGTTGTCGGTGTGTGTGTGTGTGTGTTGTCGGTGTGTGTGTGTGTGTTGTCGTGTGTGTGTGTGTGTGTGTTGTCGGTGTGTGTGTGTGTGTGTTGTCGGTGTGTGTGTGTGTGTGTTGTCGGTGTGTGTGTGTGTGTTGTCGGTGTGTGTGTGTGTGTGTGTGTGTGTGTGTGTGTGTTGTCGGTGTGTGTGTGTGTGTGTGTGTGTGTGTGTGTGTGTGTGTGTGTGTGTGTGTTGTCGGTGTGTGTGTGTGTGTGTTGTCGGTGTGTGTGTGTGTGTGTGTTGTCGGTGTGTGTGTGTGTGTGTTGTCGGTGTGTGTGTGTGTGTGTTGTCGGTGTGTGTGTGTGTGTGTTGTCGGTGTGTGTGTGTGTGTTGTCGGTGTGTGTGTGTGTGTGTGTGTCGGTGTGTGTGTGTGTGTGTTGTCGGTGTGTGTGTGTGTGTGTGTGTGTGTGTGTGTGTGTGTGTGTGTGTGTGTGTGTGTGTGTGTGTGTTGTGTGTGTGTGTGTGTGTTGTCGGTGTGTGTGTGTGTGTTGTCGGTGTGTGTGTGTGTGTTGTCGGTGTGTGTGTGTGTGTGTGTTGTCGTGTGTGTGTGTGTGTGTTGTCGGTGTGTGTGTGTGTGTGTTGTCGGTGTGTGTGTGTGTGTGTGTCGTGTGTGTGTGTGTGTGTGTGTGTGTGTGTTGTCGGTGTGTGTGTGTGTGTGTGTTGTCGGTGTGTGTGTGTGTGTGTTGTCGGTGTGTGTGTGTGTGTGTTGTCGGTGTGTGTGTGTGTGTTGTCGGTGTGTGTGTGTGTGTGTGTGTGTGTGTGTGTGTGTGTGTGTGTGTGTTGTCGGTGTGTGTGTGTGTGTGTTGTCGGTGTGTGTGTGTGTGTGTTGTCGGTGTGTGTGTGTGTGTGTTGTCGGTGTGTGTGTGTGTGTGTTGTCGGTGTGTGTGTGTGTGTGTTGTCGGTGTGTGTGTGTGTGTTGTCGGTGTGTGTGTGTGTGTGTGTTGTCGGTGTGTGTGTGTGTGTGTGTGTGTGTGTGTGTTGTCGGTGTGTGTGTGTGTGTGTGTGTGTGTGTGTGTGTGTGTGTGTGTGTGTGTGTGTGTGTGTGTGTGTGTGTTGTCGGTGTGTGTGTGTGTGTGTGTGTGTGTGTGTGTGTGTGTGTGTTGTCGGTGTGTGTGTGTGTGTGTTGTCGGTGTGTGTGTGTGTGTTGTCGGTGTGTGTGTGTGTGTTGTCGGTGTGTGTGTGTGTGTGTTGTCGGTGTGTGTGTGTGTGTGTTGTCGGTGTGTGTGTGTGTGTGTCGTGTGTGTGTGTGTTGTCGGTGTGTGTGTGTGTGTTGTCGGTGTGTGTGTGTGTGTTGTCGGTGTGTGTGTGTGTGTGTGTGTGTGTGTGTGTGTGTGTCGGTGTGTGTGTGTGTGTGTGTGTGTGTGTGTGTGTGTTGTCGGTGTGTGTGTGTGTGTGTTGTCGGTGTGTGTGTGTGTGTGTGTGTGTGTGTGTGTGTGTGTGTGTGTGTGTGTGTGTGTGTGTGTGTGTGTGTGTTGTCGGTGTGTGTGTGTGTGTGTGTCGGTGTGTGTGTGTGTTGTCGGTGTGTGTGTGTGTGTGTGTGTGTGTGTGTGTGTGTGTTGTCGGTGTGTGTGTGTGTGTGTGTCGGTGTGTGTGTGTGTGTGTGTGTCGGTGTGTGTGTGTGTGTGTTGTCGGTGTGTGTGTGTGTGTTGTCGGTGTGTGTGTGTGTGTTGTCGTGTGTGTGTGTGTGTTGTCGGTGTGTGTGTGTGTGTGTGTGGTGTGTGTGTGTGTGTGTTGTCGGTGTGTGTGTGTGTGTGTTGTCGGTGTGTGTGTGTGTGTGTGTCGGTGTGTGTGTGTGTGTGTGTTGTCGGTGTGTGTGTGTGTGTTGTCGGTGTGTGTGTGTGTGTGTTGTCGGTGTGTGTGTGTGTGTGTGTGTGTGTGTGTGTGTGTGTTGTCGGTGTGTGTGTGTGTGTGTGTGTGTGTGTGTGTGTGTGTGTTGTCGGTGTGTGTGTGTGTGTGTTGTCGGTGTGTGTGTGTGTGTGTTGTCGGTGTGTGTGTGTGTGTGTGTGTGTGTGTGTGTGTGTGTGTGTGTTGTCGGTGTGTGTGTGTGTGTTGTCGGTGTGTGTGTGTGTGTGTGTGTGTGTGTGTGTGTGTGTGTGTGTGTGTGTTGTCGGTGTGTGTGTGTGTGTGTGTGTGTGTGTCGTGTGTGTGTGTGTGTGTTGTCGGTGTGTGTGTGTGTGTGTTGTCGGTGTGTGTGTGTGTGTTGTCGGTGTGTGTGTGTGTGTGTGTGGTGTGTGTGTGTGTGTGTGTTGTCGGTGTGTGTGTGTGTGTTGTCGTGTGTGTGTGTGTGTGTTGTCGGTGTGTGTGTGTGTGTGTTGTCGTGTGTGTGTGTGTGTTGTCGGTGTGTGTGTGTGTGTGTGTGTGTGTGTGTGTTGTCGGTGTGTGTGTGTGTGTGTTGTCGGTGTGTGTGTGTGTGTGTTGTCGGTGTGTGTGTGTGTGTGTGTTGTCGGTGTGTGTGTGTGTGTTGTCGGTGTGTGTGTGTGTGTGTTGTCGGTGTGTGTGTGTGTGTGTGTGTGTGTGTGTGTGTGTGTGTGTGTGTGTGTGTGTGTGTGTGTTGTCGGTGTGTGTGTGTGTGTGTTGTCGGTGTGTGTGTGTGTGTGTTGTCGTGTGTGTGTGTGTGTGTTGTCGGTGTGTGTGTGTGTGTGTTGTCGGTGTGTGTGTGTGTGTGTGTGTGTCGGTGTGTGTGTGTGTGTGTTGTCGGTGTGTGTGTGTGTGTGTGTGTGTGTCGGTGTGTGTGTGTGTGTGTTGTCGGTGTGTGTGTGTGTGTGTTGTCGGTGTGTGTGTGTGTGTTGTCGGTGTGTGTGTGTGTGTGTGTGTGTGTGTGTGTGTGTGTGTGTGTGTGTGTTGTCGGTGTGTGTGTGTGTGTGTGTCGGTGTGTGTGTGTGTGTGTTGTCGGTGTGTGTGTGTGTGTGTTGTCGGTGTGTGTGTGTGTGTGTGTCGGTGTGTGTGTGTGTGTGTTGTCGTGTGTGTGTGTGTGTTGTCGGTGTGTGTGTGTGTGTGTTGTCGGTGTGTGTGTGTGTGTGTTGTCGTGTGTGTGTGTGTGTTGTCGGTGTGTGTGTGTGTGTTGTCGGTGTGTGTGTGTGTGTGTTGTCGGTGTGTGTGTGTGTGTGGTGTGTGTGTGTGTGTGTGTGTGTGTGTGTTGTCGGTGTGTGTGTGTTGTGTTGTCGGTGTGTGTGTGTGTGTTGTCGGTGTGTGTGTGTGTGTGTTGTCGGTGTGTGTGTGTGTGTGTTGTCGGTGTGTGTGTGTGTGTGTTGTCGGTGTGTGTGTGTGTGTGTGGTGTGTGTGTGTGTGTGTTGTCGGTGTGTGTGTGTGTGTGTTGTCGTGTGTGTGTGTGTGTGTGTGTGTGTGTGTGTGTGTGTTGTCGGTGTGTGTGTGTGTGTGTCGGTGTGTGTGTGTGTGTTGTCGGTGTGTGTGTGTGTTGTCGGTGTGTGTGTGTGTGTTGTCGGTGTGTGTGTGTGTGTGTTGTCGGTGTGTGTGTGTGTGTGTGTCGGTGTGTGTGTGTGTGTGTGTGTGTGTGTTGTCGTGTGTGTGTGTGTGTTGTCGGTGTGTGTGTGTGTGTTGTCGGTGTGTGTGTGTGTGTGTGTGTTGTCGGTGTGTGTGTGTGTGTGTGTGTGTGTTGTCGGTGTGTGTGTGTGTTGTCGGTGTGTGTGTGTGTGTGTTGTCGGTGTGTGTGTGTGTTGTCGGTGTGTGTGTGTGTGTGTGTCGGTGTGTGTGTGTGTGTGTGTTGTCGGTGTGTGTGTGTGTTGTCGGTGTGTGTGTGTGTGTGTGTGTGTGTGTGTTGTCGGTGTGTGTGTGTGTGTGTTGTCGTGTGTGTGTGTGTGTGTTGTCGGTGTGTGTGTGTGTGTGTGTGTGTGTGTGTGTGTGTGTGTGTGTTGTCGGTGTGTGTGTGTGTGTGTTGTCGGTGTGTGTGTGTGTGTGTGTGTTGTCGGTGTGTGTGTGTGTGTTGTCGGTGTGTGTGTGTGTGTGTTGTCGGTGTGTGTGTGTGTGTTGTCGGTGTGTGTGTGTGTGTGTTGTCGGTGTGTGTGTGTGTGTGTGTGTGTGTGTGTGTGTGTGTGTGTTGTCGGTGTGTGTGTGTGTGTGTTGTCGGTGTGTGTGTGTGTGTGTCGGTGTGTGTGTGTGTGTGTTGTCGGTGTGTGTGTGTGTGTTGTCGGTGTGTGTGTGTGTGTGTTGTCGGTGTGTGTGTGTGTGTGTTGTCGGTGTGTGTGTGTGTGTGTGTGTGTGTGTGTGTGTTGTCGGTGTGTGTGTGTGTGTTGTCGGTGTGTGTGTGTGTGTGTGTGTGTGTGTGTGTGTGTGTGTGTGTGTGTTGTCGGTGTGTGTGTGTGTGTGTGTGTGTGTGTGTGTGTGTGTGTTGTCGGTGTGTGTGTGTGTTGTCGTGTGTGTGTGTGTGTGTGTTGTCGGTGTGTGTGTGTGTGTTGTCGGTGTGTGTGTGTGTGTGTTGTCGGTGTGTGTGTGTGTGTGTGTGTGTGTGTGTGTGTGTGTGTGTGTTGTCGGTGTGTGTGTGTGTGTTGTCGGTGTGTGTGTGTGTGTGTCGGTGTGTGTGTGTGTGTGTGTCGTGTGTGTGTGTGTGTGTTGTCGGTGTGTGTGTGTGTGTGTGTGTGTGTGTGTGTGTGTGTGTGTTGTCGGTGTGTGTGTGTGTGTGTTGTCGGTGTGTGTGTGTGTGTGTGTGTGTGTGTGTGTGTGTGTGTGTTGTCGGTGTGTGTGTGTGTGTTGTCGGTGTGTGTGTGTGTGTGTTGTCGGTGTGTGTGTGTGTGTTGTCGGTGTGTGTGTGTGTGTGTTGTCGGTGTGTGTGTGTGTGTGTGTCGGTGTGTGTGTGTGTGTTGTCGGTGTGTGTGTGTGTGTGTGTGTGTGTGTTGTCGGTGTGTGTGTGTGTGTGTTGTCGGTGTGTGGTGTGTGTGTGTTGTCGGTGTGTGTGTGTGTTGTCGGTGTGTGTGTGTGTGTGTGTGTGTCGGTGTGTGTGTGTGTGTGTTGTCGGTGTGTGTGTGTGTGTGTGTTGTCGGTGTGTGTGTGTGTGTGTTGTCGGTGTGTGTGTGTGTGTTGTCGGTGTGTGTGTGTGTGTGTGTGTGTGTGTGTGTGTGTGTGTGTGTGTGTTGTCGGTGTGTGTGTGTGTGTGTGGTGTCGGTGTGTGTGTGTGTGTGTGTTGTCGGTGTGTGTGTGTGTCGTGTGTGTGTGTGTGTTGTCGGTGTGTGTGTGTGTGTGTTGTCGGTGTGTGTGTGTGTGTTGTCGGTGTGTGTGTGTGTGTGTTGTCGGTGTGTGTGTGTGTGTTGTCGTGTGTGTGTGTGTTGTCGGTGTGTGTGTGTGTGTTGTCGGTGTGTGTGTGTGTGTTGTCGGTGTGTGTGTGTGTGTGTGTTGTCGGTGTGTGTGTGTGTGTTGTCGGTGTGTGTGTGTGTGTGTGTGTGTGTGTCGTGTGTGTGTGTGTGTGTGTGTGTGTGTGTGTGTGTGTGTGTGTGTGTTGTCGGTGTGTTGTGTGTGTGTTGTCGGTGTGTGTGTGTGTGTGTGTGTGTGTGTGTGTGTGTGTGTGTGTGTGTTGTCGGTGTGTGTGTGTGTGTGTTGTCGGTGTGTGTGTGTGTGTTGTCGGTGTGTGTGTGTGTGTGTTGTCGGTGTGTGTGTGTGTGTGTTGTCGGTGTGTGTGTGTGTGTGTTGTCGGTGTGTGTGTGTGTGTTGTCGGTGTGTGTGTGTGTGTGTTGTCGGTGTGTGTGTGTGTGTTGTCGGTGTGTGTGTGTGTGTGTGTGTGTGTGTGTGTGTGTGTGTGTTGTCGGTGTGTGTGTGTGTGTGTCGTGTGTGTGTGTGTGTGTGTTGTCGGTGTGTGTGTGTGTGTGTGTTGTCGGTGTGTGTGTGTGTGTTGTCGGTGTGTGTGTGTGTGTTGTCGGTGTGTGTGTGTGTGTTGTCGGTGTGTGTGTGTGTGTTGTCGGTGTGTGTGTGTGTGTGTGTTGTCGGTGTGTGTGTGTGTGTGTGTGGTGTGTGTGTGTGTGTGTGTGTTGTCGGTGTGTGTGTGTGTGTGTGTCGTGTGTGTGTGTGTGTTGTCGGTGTGTGTGTGTGTGTTGTCGGTGTGGTGTGTGTGTGTGTTGTCGTGTGTGTGTGTGTGTGTTGTCGGTGTGTGTGTGTGTGTGTGTGTCGGTGTGTGTGTGTGTGTGTTGTCGGTGTGTGTGTGTGTGTTGTCGGTGTGTGTGTGTGTGTTGTCGGTGTGTGTGTGTGTGTTGTCGGTGTGTGTGTGTGTGTGTGTTGTCGGTGTGTGTGTGTGTGTTGTCGTGTGTGTGTGTGTGTGTGTGTGTGTGTGTGTTGTCGGTGTGTGTGTGTGTGTGTGTCGTGTGTGTGTGTGTGTGTTGTCGGTGTGTGTGTGTGTGTGTGTGTGTGTGTTGTCGGTGTGTGTGTGTGTGTGTGTCGGTGTGTGTGTGTGTGTGTTGTCGGTGTGTGTGTGTGTGTGTTGTCGGTGTGTGTGTGTGTTGTCGGTGTGTGTGTGTGTGTGTGTGTGTGTGTGTTGTCGGTGTGTGTGTGTGTGTTGTCGGTGTGTGTGTGTGTGTGTGTTGTCGTGTGTGTGTGTGTGTGTGTTGTCGGTGTGTGTTGTGTGTTGTCGGTGTGTGTGTGTTGTCGGTGTGTGTGTGTGTGTGTGTCGGTGTGTGTGTGTGTGTGTTGTCGGTGTGTGTGTGTGTGTGTGTGTGTGGTGTGTGTGTGTGTGTGTGTTGTCGGTGTGTGTGTGTGTGTGTGTCGGTGTGTGTGTGTGTGTGTTGTCGGTGTGTGTGTGTGTGTGTGTTGTCGGTGTGTGTGTGTGTGTGTTGTCGGTGTGGTGTGTGTGTGTGTGTTGTCGGTGTGTGTGTGTGTGTGTGTTGTCGGTGTGTGTGTGTGTGTGTTGTCGGTGTGTGTGTGTGTGTTGTCGGTGTGTGTGTGTGTGTGTTGTCGGTGTGTGTGTGTGTGTGTTGTCGGTGTGTGTGTGTGTGTGTTGTCGGTGTGTGTGTGTGTGTGTGTGTGTGTGTGTGTGTGTCGTGTGTGTGTGTGTTGTCGGTGTGTGTGTGTGTGTTGTCGGTGTGTGTGTGTGTGTTGTCGGTGTGTGTGTGTGTGTGTTGTCGGTGTGTGTGTGTGTGTGTCGGTGTGTGTGTGTGTGTGTGTGTGTGTTGTCGTGTGTGTGTGTGTGTTGTCGGTGTGTGTGTGTGTGTGTGTCGGTGTGTGTGTGTGTGTGTGTGTTGTCGGTGTGTGTGTGTGTGTGTGTTGTCGGTGTGTGTGTGTGTGTGTTGTCGGTGTGTGTGTGTGTGTGTTGTCGGTGTGTGTGTGTGTGTGTCGTGTGTGTGTGTGTGTGTGTTGTCGGTGTGTGTGTGTGTGTGTTGTCGGTGTGTGTGTGTGTGTGTGTTGTCGGTGTGTGTGTGTGTGTTGTCGGTGTGTGTGTGTGTGTGTGTTGTCGGTGTGTGTGTGTGTGTGTTGTCGGTGTGTGTGTGTGTGTGTTGTCGGGTGTGTGTGTGTGTGTTGTCGGTGTGTGTGTGTGTGTTGTCGGTGTGTGTGTGTGTGTGTGTGTCGGTGTGTGTGTGTGTGTGTGTCGTGTGTGTGTGTGTGTGTGTGTGTGTGTGTTGTCGTGTGTGTGTGTGTGTTGTCGGTGTGTGTGTGTGTGTGTCGTGTGTGTGTGTGTGTGTGTGTGTGTGTGTGTGTCGTGTGTGTGTCGGTGTGTGTGTGTGTGTGTGTGTGTGTGTGTGTGTGTGTGTGTGTGTGTGTGTGTGTGTGTGTTGTCGGTGTGTGTGTGTGTGTGTTGTCGGTGTGTGTGTGTGTGTTGTCGGTGTGTGTGTGTGTGTTGTCGGTGTGTGTGTGTGTGTGTTGTCGGTGTGTGTGTGTGTGTGTTGTCGGTGTGTGTGTGTGTGTGTGTCTGTGTGTGTGTGTGTGTGTGTTGTCGGTGTGTGTGTGTGTGTTGTGGTGTGTGTCGTGTGTGTGTGTGTCGGTGTGTGTGTGTGTGTGTTGTCGGTGTGTGTGTGTGTGTTGTCGGTGTGTGTGTGTGTGTGTGTTGTCGGTGTGTGTGTGTGTGTGTGTTGTCGGTGTGTGTGTGTGTGTGTGTTGTCGGTGTGTGTGTGTG
>NW_027675562.1:845000-850000 GCF_965601325.2 Salmo salar | reverse complement strand
GTATGTGTGTGTGTGTGTGCTGGTGTCGGTGTGTGTGTGTGTGTTGTCGGTGTGTGTGTGTGTGTTGTCGGTGTGTGTGTGTGTGTGTGTGTGTGGTTGTCGGTGTGTGTGTGTGTGTTGTCGGTGTGTGTGTGTGTGTGTGTGTCGGGGTGTGTGTGTGTGTGTTGTCGGTGTGTGTGGTGTGTGTTGTCGGTGTGTGTTGTGTGTGTGTGTGGTCGGTGTGTGTGTGTGTGTTGTCGGTGTGTGTGTGTGTGTTGTGTGTGTGTGTGTTGTCGGTGTGTGTGTGTGTGTTGTCGGTGCGTGTGTGTGTGTGTTGTCGTGTGTGTGTGTGTGTGTGGTGTGTGTTGTCGGTGTGTGTGTGTGTGTGTTTGTGTTGTCGGTGTGTGTGTGTGTGTGTTGTGTGTGTGTGTGTGTGTGTGTGTGTGTGTTTTGTCGGTGTGTGTGAGTGTGTGTTGTCGTGTGTGTGTGTGTGTGTGTGTGTGTGTTGTCGGTGTGTGTGTGTGTGTTGTCGGTGTGTGTGTGTGTGTGTTGTCGGTGTGTGTGTGTGTGTGTGTGTGTGTTGTCGGTGCGTGTGTGTGTGTGTAGTGGTGTGTGTGTGTGTGTTGTCGGTGTGTGTGTGTGTGTGTTGTCGGTGTGTGTGTGTGTGTGTGTGTTGTCGGTGTGTGTGTGTGTGTGTTGTCGGTGTGTGTGTGTGTGTTGTGTGTGTGTGTGTTGTCGGTGTGTGTGGTGTGTGTGTCGGTGTGTGTGGCTTGTGTGTGTGTGTGTTGTCGGTGTGTGTGTGTGTGTGTTGTCGGTGTGTGTGTGTGTGTGTGTTGTCGGTGTGTGTGTGTGTGTTGTCAGTGTGTGTGTGTGTGTTGTCGGTGTGTGTGTGTGTGTTGTCGGTGTGTGTGTGTGTGTTGTCGGTGTGTGTGTGTGTGTTGTTGGTGTGTGTGTGTTGTCGGTGTGTTTGTGTGTGTGTGTTGTCGCTGTGTGTGTGTGTGTGTTGTCGGTGTGTGTGTGTTGTGTTTGTGTGTGTTGTCGGTGTGTGTGTGTGTGTTGTCGGTGTGTGTGTGTGTGTGTGTTGTCGGTGTGTGTGTGTTGTCGGTGTGTGTGTGTGTGTGTTGTCGGTGTGTGTGTGTGTGTGTTGTCGGTGTGTGTGTGTTGTCAGTGTGTGTGTGTGTGTGTGTTGTCGGTGTGTGTGTGTGTGTTGCTGGTGTTTGTGTGTGTTTGTTGTCGGTGTGTGTGTGTGTGTGTTGTCGGTGTGTGTGTGTGTGTTGTCGGTGTGTGTGTGTGTATGTGTTGTCGGTGTGTGTGTGTGTGTGTGTGTTGTCGGTGTGTGTGTGTGTGTGTTGTCGGTGTGTGTGTGTGTGTGTGTTGTCGGTATGTGTGTGTGTGTTGCTGGTGTTTGTGTGTGTGTGTGTTGTCGGTGTGTGTGTGTGTGTTGTCGGTGTGTGTGTGTGTGTGTGTGTGTGTTGTCGGTGTGTGTGTGTGTGTTGTCGGTGTGTGTGTGTGTGTGTTGTCGGGGTGTGTGTGTGTGTGTTGTCGGTGTGTGTGTGTGTGTTGTCGGTGTGTTTGTGTGTGTGTGTGGTCGGTGTGTGTGTGTGTTGTCGGTGTGTGTGTGTGTGTTGTGTGTGTGTGTGTTGTCGGTGTGTGTGTGTGTGTTGTCGGTGTGTGTGTGTGTGTTGTCGGTGTGTGTGTGTGTGTGTGTTGTCGGTGTGTGTGTGTGTGTGTTTGTGTTGTCGGTGTGTGTGTGTGTGTGTTGTGTGTGTGTGTGTTGTCGGTGTGTGTGTGTTTTGTCGGTGTGTGTGAGTGTGTGTTGTCGGTGTGTGTGTGTGTGTGTGTGTGTTGTCGGTGTGTGTGTGTGTGTTGTCGGTGTGTGTGTGTGTGTTGTCGGTGTGTGTGTGTGTGTGTGTGTGTGTTGTCGGTGCGTGTGTGTGTGTGTAGTGTGTGTGTGTGTGTGTTGTCGGTGTGTGTGTGTGTGTGTTGTCGGTGTGTGTGTGTGTGTGTGTTGTCGGTGTGTGTGTGTGTGTGTTGTCGGTGTGTGTGTGTGTGTTGTGTGTGTGTGTGTTGTCGGTGTGTGTGTGTGTTGTTGGTGTGTGTGCGTGTGTGTGTGTGTGTTGTCGGTGTGTGTGTGTGTGTGTTGTCGGTGTGTGTGTGTGTGTGTGTTGTCGGTGTGTGTGTGTGTGTTGTCGGTGTGTGTGTGTGTGTTGTCGGTGTGTGTGTGTGTGTTGTCGGTGTGTGTGTGTGTGTTGTCGGTGTGTGTGTGTGTGTTGTTGGTGTGTGTGTGTTGTCGGTGTGTTTGTGTGTGTGTGTTGTCGCTGTGTGTGTGTGTGTGTTGTCGGTGTGTGTGTGTTGTGTTTGTGTGTGTTGTCGGTGTGTGTGTGTGTGTTGTCGGTGTGTGTGTGTGTGTGTGTGTGTGTTGTCGGTGTGTGTGTGTGTGTGTGTTGTCGGTGTGTGTGTGTTGTCGGTGTGTGTGTGTGTGTGTTGTCGGTGTGTGTGTGTGTGTGTTGTCGGTGTGTGTGTGTTGTCAGTGTGTGTGTGTGTGTGTGTTGTCGGTGTGTGTGTGTGTGTTGCTGGTGTTTGTGTGTGTTTGTTGTCGGTGTGTGTGTGTGTGTGTTGTCGGTGTGTGTGTGTGTGTTGTCGGTGTGTGTGTGTGTGTTGTCGGTGTGTGTGTGTGTTGTCGGTGTGTTGTCGGTGTGTGTGTGTGTGTTGTGTGTGTGTGTGTTGTCGGTGTGTGTGTGTGTGTTGTCGGTGTGTGTGTGTGTGTTGTCGGTGTGTGTGTGTGTGTGTGTTGTCGGTGTGTGTGTGTGTGTGTTTGTGTTGTCGGTGTGTGTGTGTGTGTGTTGTGTGTGTGTGTGTTGTCGGTGTGTGTGTGTTTTGTCGGTGTGTGTGAGTGTGTGTTGTCGGTGTGTGTGTGTGTGTGTGTGTGTGTGTTGTCGGTGTGTGTGTGTGTGTTGTCGGTGTGTGTGTGTGTGTTGTCGGTGTGTGTGTGTGTGTGTGTGTGTGTCGGTGCGTGTGTGTGTGTGTAGTGTGTGTGTGTGTGTGTTGTCGGTGTGTGTGTGTGTGTGTTGTCGGTGTGTGTGTGTGTGTGTGTTGTCGGTGTGTGTGTGTGTGTGTTGTCGGTGTGTGTGTGTGTGTTGTGTGTGTGTGTGTTGTCGGTGTGTGTGTGTGTTGTCGGTGTGTGTGCGTGTGTGTGTGTGTGTTGTCGGTGTGTGTGTGTGTGTGTTGTCGGTGTGTGTGTGTGTGTGTGTTGTCGGTGTGTGTGTGTGTGTTGTCGGTGTGTGTGTGTGTGTTGTCGGTGTGTGTGTGTGTGTTGTCGGTGTGTGTGTGTGTGTTGTCGGTGTGTGTGTGTGTGTTGTTGGTGTGTGTGTGTTGTCGGTGTGTTTGTGTGTGTGTGTTGTCGCTGTGTGTGTGTGTGTGTTGTCGGTGTGTGTGTGTTGTGTTTGTGTGTGTTGTCGGTGTGTGTGTGTGTGTGTGTGTGTTGTCGGTGTGTGTGTGTGTGTGTGTTGTCGGTGTGTGTGTGTTGTCGGTGTGTGTGTGTGTGTGTTGTCGGTGTGTGTGTGTGTGTGTTGTCGGTGTGTGTGTGTTGTCAGTGTGTGTGTGTGTGTGTGTTGTCGGTGTGTGTGTGTGTGTTGCTGGTGTTTGTGTGTGTTTGTTGTCGGTGTGTGTGTGTGTGTGTTGTCGGTGTGTGTGTGTGTGTGTTGTCGGTGTGTGTGTGTGTGTTGTCGGTGTGTGTGTGTGTTGTCGGTGTGTTGTCGGTGTGTGTGTGTGTGTGTGTTGTCGCTGTGTGTGTGTGTGTGTTGTCGGTGTGTGTGTGTGTGTGTTGTCGGTGTGTGTGTGTGTGTGTTGTCGGTGTGTGTGTGTGTGTGTTGTCGGTGTGTTTGTGTGGGTTGTCGGTGTGTGTGTGTGTGTGTGTTGTCGGTGTGTGTGTGTGTGTGTGTGTGTTGTCGGTGTGTGTGTGTTGTCGGTGTGTGTGTGTGTGTGTTGTCGGTGTGTGTGTGTGTGTGTGTTGTCAGTGTGTGTGTGTGTGTGTGTTTTCGGTGTGTGTGTGTGTGTTGTCGGTGTGTGTGTGTGTGTTGTCGGTGTTGTGTGTGTGTGTGTTGTCGGTGTGTGTGTGTGTTGTCGGTGTGTGTGTGTTGTCGGTGTGTGTGTGTGTGTGTTGTCGGTGTGTGTGTGTGTGTCTTGTCGGTGTGTGTGTGTTGTAAGTGTGTGTGTGTGTGTGTGTGTGTTGTCGGTGTGTGTGTGTGTGTTGCTGGTGTTTGTGTGTGTGTGTGTTGTCGGTGTGTGTGTGTGTGTTGTCGGTGTGTGTGTGTGTGTTGTCGGTGTGTGTGTGAGTGTTGTCGGTGTGTGTGTGTTGTCGGTGTGTGTGTGTGTTGTCGGTGTGTTGTCGGTGTGTGTGTGTGTGTGTGTGTTGTCGGTGTGTGTGTGTGTTGTCGTGTGTGTGTGTGTGTGTGTTGTCGGTGTGTGTGTGTGTGTGTTGTGTGTGTGTGTGTTGTCGGTGTGTGTGTGTGTGTGTTGTCGGTGTGTGTGTGTGTTGTCGGTGTGTGTGTGTGTGTGTTGTCGGTGTGTGTGTGTGTATTGTCGGTGTGTGTGTATGAGTGTGTGTGTGTGTTGTCGGTGTGTGTGTGTGTTGTCGGTGTGTGTGTGTGTGTGTTGTCGGTGTGTGTGTGTCTGTGTTGTCGGTGTGTGTGTGTGTGTGTTGTCGGTGTGTGTGTGTGTTGTCGGTGTGTGTGTGTGTGTGTGTGTGTGTGTGTGTGTGTGTCGGTGTGTGTGTGTTGTCGGTGTGTGTGTGTGTGTTGTCGGTGTGTGTGTGTTTATGTGTTGTCGGTGTGTGTGTGTGTGTGTTGTCGGTGTGTGTGTGTGTGTTGTCGGTGTGTGTGTGTGTGTTGTCGGTGTGTGTGTGTGTTGTCGGTTTGTGTGTGTGTGTGTGTGTTGTCGGTGTGTGTGTGTGTGTTGTCGGTGTGTGTGTGTGTTGTCGGTGTGTGTGTGTGAGTGTGTGTGTGTGTTGTCGGTGTGTGTGT
>NW_027675562.1:747500-840000 GCF_965601325.2 Salmo salar | reverse complement strand
GTGTTGTCGGTGTGTGTGTGTGTTGTCGGTGTGTGTGTGTGTGTGTGTGTGTGTGTGTTGTCGGTGTGTGTGTGTTGTCGGTGTGTGTGTGTGTGTTGTCGGTGTGTGTGTGTTTATGTGTTGTCGGTGTGTGTGTGTGTGTGTTGTCGGTGTGTGTGTGTGTGTTGTCGGTGTGTGTGTGTTGTAAGTGTGTGTGTGTGTGTTGTCGGTGTGTGTGTGTGTGTTGCTGGTGTTTGTGTGTGTGTGTGTTGTCGGTGTGTGTGTGTGTGTTGTCGGTGTGTGTGTGTGTGTTGTCGGTGTGTGTGTGAGTGTTGTCGGTGTGTGTGTGTTGTCGGTGTGTGTGTGTGTTGTCGGTGTGTTGTCGGTGTGTGTGTGTGTGTGTGTGTGTGTGTGTGTTGTCGGTGTGTGTGTGTGTTGTCGTGTGTGTGTGTGTGTGTGTGTTGTCGGTGTGTGTGTGTTGTGTGTGTGTGTGTTGTCGGTGTGTGTGTGTGTGTGTTGTCGGTGTGTGTGTGTGTTGTCGGTGTGTGTGTGTGTGTGTTGTCGGTGTGTGTGTGTGTGTTGTCGGTGTGTGTGTATGAGTGTGTGTGTGTGTTGTCGGTGTGTGTGTGTGTTGTCGGTGTGTGTGTGTGTGTGTTGTCGGTGTGTGTGTGTGTGTGTTGTCGGTGTGTGTGTGTGTGTGTTGTCGGTGTGTGTGTGTGTTGTCGGTGTGTGTGTGTGTGTGTGTGTGTGTGTTGTCGGTGTGTGTGTGTTGTCGGTGTGTGTGTGTGTGTTGTCGGTGTGTGTGTGTTTATGTGTTGTCGGTGTGTGTGTGTGTGTGTTGTCGGTGTGTGTGTGTGTGTTGTCGGTGTGTGTGTGTGTGTTGTCGGTGTGTGTGTGTGTGTGTTGTCGGTTTGTGTGTGTGTGTGTGTGTGTTGTCGGTGTGTGTGTGTGTTGTCGGTGTGTGTGTGTGAGTGTGTGTGTGTGTTGTCGGTGTGTGTGTGTTGTCGGTGTGTGTGTGTGTGTGTTGTCGGTGTGTGTGTGTGTGTGTGTGTGTTGTCGGTGTGTGTGTGTGTGTTGTCGTTGTGTGTGTGTGTGTGTGTTGTCGGTGTGTATGTGTGTGTGTTGTCAGTGTGTGTGTGTGTGTGTTGTCGGTGTGTGTGTGTTTATGTGTTGTCGGTGTGTGTGTGTGTGTGTTGTCGGTGTGTGTGTGTGTGTTGTCGGTGTGTGTGTGTGTGTGTGTGTGTGTTGTGTGTGTGTGTGTGTGTTGTCGGTGTGTGTGTGTGTGTGTTGTCGGTGTGTGTGTGTGTGTGTGTGTGTTGTCGGTGTGTGTGTGTGTGTGTTGTCGGTGTGTGTGTGTGTGTGTTGTCGGTGTGTGTGTGTGTTGTCGGTGTGTGTGTGTGTGTGTGTTGTCGGTCTTTGTGTGTGTGTGTTGTCGGTGTGTGTGTGTGTGTTGTCGGTGTGTGTGTGTGTGTTGTCGGTGTGTGTGTGTGTGTGTTGTCGGTGTGTGTGTGTGTGTTGTCGGTGTGTGTGTGTGTTGTCGGTGTGTGTGTGTGTGTGTGTTGTCGGTGTGTGTGTGTTATCGGTGTGTGTGTGTGTGTGTGTTGTCGGTGTGTGTGTGTGTGTTGTCGGTGTGTGTGTGTGTGTGTTGTCGGTGTGTGTGTGTGTGTTGTCGGTGTGTGTGTGTTGTCGGTGTGTGTGTGTGTGTGTTGTGGGTGTGTTGTCGGTGTGTGTGTGTGTGTGTTGTCGGTGTGTGCGTGTGTGTTTTGTCGGTGTGTGTGTGTGTGTTGTCGGTGTGTGTGTGTTGTGTGTGTGTGTGTTGTCCGTGTGTGTGTGTGTTGTCGGTGTGTGTGTGTGTGTGTGTGTGTTGTCGGTGTGTGTGTGTGTGTGTTGTCGGTGTGTGTGTGTGTGTGTTGTCGGTGTGTGTGTGTGTGTTTGTCGGTGTGTGTGTGTGTGTGTTGTCAGTGTGTGTGTGTGTGTGTGTTGTCGGTGTGTGTGTGTGTGTGTGTTGTCGGTGTGTGTGTGTGTGTGTGTTGTCGGTGTGTGTGTGTGTGTTGTCGGTGTGTGTGTGTGTGTGTTGTCAGTGTGTGTGTGTGTTGCTGGTGTTTGTGTGTGTGTGTGTTGTCGGTGTGTGTGTGTGTGTTGTCGGTGTGTGTGTGTGTGTTGTCGGTGTGTGTGTGTGTGTGTGTGTGTGTGTTGTCGGTGTGTGTGTGTTGTCGGTGTGTTTGTGTGTGTGTGTTGTCGCTGTGTGTGTGTGTGTGTGTGTGTTGTGTGTGTGTGTGTTGTCGGTGTGTGTGTGTGTGTTGTCGGTGTGTGTGTGTGTATGTGTTGTCGGTGTGTGTGTGTGTGTGTGTGTTGTCGGTGTGTGTGTGTGTGTGTTGTCGGTGTGTGTGTGTGTGTGTGTTGTCGGTGTGTGTGTGTGTGTTGCTGGTGTTTGTGTGTGTGTGTGTTGTCGGTGTGTGTGTGTGTGTTGTCGGTGTGTGTGTGTGTGTGTGTGTGTGTGTGTTGTCGGTGTGTGTGTGTGTGTTGTCGGTGTGTGTGTGTGTGTGTGTTGTCAGTGTGTGTGTGTGTGTGTGTTTTCGGTGTGTGTGTGTGTGTTGCCGGTGTGTGTGTGTGTGTTGTCGGTGTTGTGTGTGTGTGTGTTGTCGGTGTGTGTGTGTGTTGTCGGTGTGTGTGTGTGTGTGTGTGTGTTGTCGGTGTGTGTGTGTTGTCGGTGTTTGTGTGTGTGTGTTGTCGGTGTGTGTGTGTGTGTGTTGTCGGTGTGTGTGTGTTGTAAGTGTGTGTGTGTGTGTGTGTTGTCGGTGTGTGTGTGTGTGTTGCTGGTGTTTGTGTGTGTGTGTGTTGTCGGTGTGTGTGTGTGTGTTGTCGGTGTGTGTGTGTGTGTTGTCGGTGTGTGTGTGAGTGTTGTCGGTGTGTGTGTGTTGTCGGTGTGTGTGTGTGTTGTCGGTGTGTTGTCGGTGTGTGTGTGTGTGTGTGTGTGTTGTCGGTGTGTGTGTGTGTTGTCGTGTGTGTGTGTGTGTGTGTTGTCGGTGTGTGTGTGTGTGTTGTGTGTGTGTGTGTTGTCGGTGTGTGTGTGTGTGTGTTGTCGGTGTGTGTGTGTGTGTGTTGTCGGTGTGTGTGTGTGTGTGTTGTCGGTGTGTGTGTGTGTGTTGTCGGTGTGTGTGTATGAGTGTGTGTGTGTGTTGTCGGTGTGTGTGTGTGTTGTCGGTGTGTGTGTGTGTGTTGTCGGTGTGTGTGTGTGTGTGTTGTCGGTGTGTGTGTGTGTGTGTTGTCGGTGTGTGTGTGTGTTGTCGGTGTGTGTGTGTGTGTGTGTGTGTGTGTGTTGTCGGTGTGTGTGTGTTGTCGGTGTGTGTGTGTGTGTTGTCGGTGTGTGTGTGTTTATGTGTTGTCGGTGTGTGTGTGTGTGTGTTGTCGGTGTGTGTGTGTGTGTTGTCGGTGTGTGTGTGTTGTCGGTGTGTGTGTGTGTGTGTTGTCGGTTTGTGTGTGTGTGTGTGTGTTGTCGGTGTGTGTGTGTGTGTTGTCGGTGTGTGTGTGTGTTGTCGGTGTGTGTGTGTGAGTGTGTGTGTGTGTTGTCGGTGTGTGTGTGTTGTCGGTGTGTGTGTGTGTGTGTGTTGTCGGTGTGTGTGTGTGTGTGTGTGTGTTGTCGGTGTGTGTGTGTGTGTTGTCGGTGTGTGTGTGTGTGTGTTGTCGGTGTGTATGTGTGTGTGTTGTCAGTGTGTGTGTGTGTGTGTTGTCGGTGTGTGTGTGTTTATGTGTTGTCGGTGTGTGTGTGTGTGTGTTGTCGGTGTGTGTGTGTGTGTTGTCGGTGTGTGTGTGTGTGTGTGTGTTGTGTGTGTGTGTGTGTTGTCGGTGTGTGTGTGTGTGTGTTGTCGGTGTGTGTGTGTGTGTGTGTGTGTTGTCGGTGTGTGTGTGTGTGTGTTGTCGGTGTGTGTGTGTGTGTGTTGTCGGTGTGTGTGTGTGTTGTCGGTGTGTGTGTGTGTGTGTGTTGTCGGTGTGTGTGTGTGTGTGTTGTCGGTGTGTGTGTGTGTGTGTGTTGTCGGTGTGTGTGTGTGTTGTCGGTGTGTGTGTGTGTGTGTTGTCGGTGTGTGTGTGTGTGTTGTCGGTGTGTGTGTTGTCGGTGTGTGTGTGTGTGTGTGTTGTCGGTGTGTGTGTGTTATCGGTGTGTGTGTGTGTGTGTGTGTTGTCGGTGTGTGTGTGTGTGTTGTCGGTGTGTGTGTGTGTGTTGTCGGTGTGTGTGTGTGTGTTGTCGGTGTGTGTGTGTTGTCGGTGTGTGTGTGTTTGTGTTGTGGGTGTGTTGTCGGTGTGTGTGTGTGTGTGTGTTGTCGGTGTGTGTGTGTTGTCGGTGTGTGTGTGTGTGTTGTCGGTGTGTGTGTGTTTATGTGTTGTCGGTGTGTGTGTGTGTGTGTTGTCGGTGTGTGTGTGTGTGTTGTCGGTGTGTGTGTGTTGTCGGTGTGTGTGTGTGTGTGTTGTCGGTTTGTGTGTGTGTGTGTGTGTTGTCGGTGTGTGTGTGTGTGTTGTCGGTGTGTGTGTGTGTTGTCGGTGTGTGTGTGTGAGTGTGTGTGTGTGTTGTCGGTGTGTGTGTGTTGTCGGTGTGTGTGTGTGTGTGTGTTGTCGGTGTGTGTGTGTGTGTGTGTGTGTTGTCGGTGTGTGTGTGTGTGTTGTCGGTGTGTGTGTGTGTGTGTTGTCGGTGTGTATGTGTGTGTGTTGTCAGTGTGTGTGTGTGTGTGTTGTCGGTGTGTGTGTGTTTATGTGTTGTCGGTGTGTGTGTGTGTGTGTTGTCGGTGTGTGTGTGTGTGTTGTCGGTGTGTGTGTGTGTGTGTGTGTGTGTGTGTGTGTGTTGTGTGCGTGTGTGTTTTGTCGGTGTGTGTGTGTGTGTGTTGTCGGTGTGTGTGTGTTGTGTGTGTGTGTGTTGTCCGTGTGTGTGTGTGTTGTCGGTGTGTGTGTGTGTGTGTGTGTGTTGTCGGTGTGTGTGTGTGTTGTCGGTGTGTGTGTGTGTGATTTGTCGGTGTGTGTGTGTGTGTGTTGTCAGTGTGTGTGTGTGTGTGTGTTGTCGGTGTGTGTGTGTGTGTGTGTTGTCGGTGTGTGTGTGTGTGTGTGTTGTCGGTGTGTGTGTGTGTGTTGCTGGTGTTTGTGTGTGTGTGTGTTGTCGGTGTGTGTGTGTGTGTTGTCGGTGTGTGTGTGTGTGTTGTCGGTGTGTGTGTGAGTGTTGTCGGTGTGTGTGTGTTGTCGGTGTGTGTGTGTGTTGTCGGTGTGTTGTCGGTGTGTGTGTGTGTGTGTGTGTGTGTGTGTGTTGTCGGTGTGTGTGTGTGTTGTCGTGTGTGTGTGTGTGTGTGTGTTGTCGGTGTGTGTGTGTTTGTGTTGTGGGTGTGTTGTCGGTGTGTGTGTGTGTGTGTTGTCGGTGTGTGTGTGTGTTGTCGGTGTGTGTGTGTGTGTGTTGTCGGTGTGTGTGTGTGTGTTGTCGGTGTGTGTGTATGAGTGTGTGTGTGTGTTGTCGGTGTGTGTGTGTGTTGTCGGTGTGTGTGTGTGTGTGTTGTCGGTGTGTGTGTGTGTGTGTTGTCGGTGTGTGTGTGTGTGTGTTGTCGGTGTGTGTGTGTGTTGTCGGTGTGTGTGTGTGTGTGTGTGTGTGTGTTGTCGGTGTGTGTGTGTTGTCGGTGTGTGTGTGTGTGTTGTCGGTGTGTGTGTGTTTATGTGTTGTCGGTGTGTGTGTGTGTGTGTTGTCGGTGTGTGTGTGTGTGTTGTCGGTGTGTGTGTGTGTGTTGTCGGTGTGTGTGTGTGTGTGTTGTCGGTTTGTGTGTGTGTGTGTGTGTGTTGTCGGTGTGTGTGTGTGTTGTCGGTGTGTGTGTGTGAGTGTGTGTGTGTGTTGTCGGTGTGTGTGTGTTGTCGGTGTGTGTGTGTGTGTGTTGTCGGTGTGTGTGTGTGTGTGTGTGTGTTGTCGGTGTGTGTGTGTGTGTTGTCGTTGTGTGTGTGTGTGTGTGTTGTCGGTGTGTATGTGTGTGTGTTGTCAGTGTGTGTGTGTGTGTGTTGTCGGTGTGTGTGTGTTTATGTGTTGTCGGTGTGTGTGTGTGTTGTCGGTGTGTGTGTGTGTGTTGTCGGTGTGTGTGTGTGTGTGTGTGTGTGTTGTGTGTGTGTGTGTGTGTTGTCGGTGTGTGTGTGTGTGTGTTGTCGGTGTGTGTGTGTGTGTGTGTGTGTTGTCGGTGTGTGTGTGTGTGTGTTGTCGGTGTGTGTGTGTGTGTGTTGTCGGTGTGTGTGTGTGTTGTCGGTGTGTGTGTGTGTGTGTGTTGTCGGTCTTTGTGTGTGTGTGTTGTCGGTGTGTGTGTGTGTGTTGTCGGTGTGTGTGTGTGTGTTGTCGGTGTGTGTGTGTGTGTGTTGTCGGTGTGTGTGTGTGTGTTGTCGGTGTGTGTGTGTGTTGTCGGTGTGTGTGTGTGTGTGTGTTGTCGGTGTGTGTGTGTTATCGGTGTGTGTGTGTGTGTGTGTTGTCGGTGTGTGTGTGTGTGTTGTCGGTGTGTGTGTGTGTGTGTTGTCGGTGTGTGTGTGTGTGTTGTCGGTGTGTGTGTGTTGTCGGTGTGTGTGTGTGTGTGTTGTGGGTGTGTTGTCGGTGTGTGTGTGTGTGTGTTGTCGGTGTGTGCGTGTGTGTTTTGTCGGTGTGTGTGTGTGTGTTGTCGGTGTGTGTGTGTTGTGTGTGTGTGTGTTGTCCGTGTGTGTGTGTGTTGTCGGTGTGTGTGTGTGTGTGTGTGTGTTGTCGGTGTGTGTGTGTGTGTGTTGTCGGTGTGTGTGTGTGTGTGTTGTCGGTGTGTGTGTGTGTGATTTGTCGGTGTGTGTGTGTGTGTGTTGTCAGTGTGTGTGTGTGTGTGTGTTGTCGGTGTGTGTGTGTGTGTGTGTTGTCGGTGTGTGTGTGTGTGTGTGTTGTCGGTGTGTGTGTGTGTGTTGTCGGTGTGTGTGTGTGTGTGTTGTCAGTGTGTGTGTGTGTTGCTGGTGTTTGTGTGTGTGTGTGTTGTCGGTGTGTGTGTGTGTGTTGTCGGTGTGTGTGTGTGTGTTGTCGGTGTGTGTGTGTGTGTGTGTGTGTGTGTTGTCGGTGTGTGTGTGTTGTCGGTGTGTTTGTGTGTGTGTGTTGTCGCTGTGTGTGTGTGTGTGTGTGTGTGTTGTGTGTGTGTGTGTTGTCGGTGTGTGTGTGTGTGTTGTCGTTGTGTGTGTTTGTGTATGTGTTGTCGGTGTGTGTGTGTGTGTGTGTGTTGTCGGTGTGTGTGTGTGTGTGTTGTCGGTGTGTGTGTGTGTGTGTGTTGTCGGTATGTGTGTGTGTGTTGCTGGTGTTTGTGTGTGTGTGTGTTGTCGGTGTGTGTGTGTGTGTTGTCGGTGTGTGTGTGTGTGTGTGTGTGTGTGTGTTGTCGGTGTGTGTGTGTGTGTTGTCGGTGTGTGTGTGTGTGTGTGTTGTCAGTGTGTGTGTGTGTGTGTGTTTTCGGTGTGTGTGTGTGTGTTGCCGGTGTGTGTGTGTGTGTTGTCGGTGTTGTGTGTGTGTGTGTTGTCGGTGTGTGTGTGTGTTGTCGGTGTGTGTGTGTGTGTGTGTGTGTTGTCGGTGTGTGTGTGTTGTCGGTGTTTGTGTGTGTGTGTTGTCGGTGTGTGTGTGTGTGTGTTGTCGGTGTGTGTGTGTTGTAAGTGTGTGTGTGTGTGTGTGTTGTCGGTGTGTGTGTGTGTGTTGCTGGTGTTTGTGTGTGTGTGTGTTGTCGGTGTGTGTGTGTGTGTTGTCGGTGTGTGTGTGTGTGTTGTCGGTGTGTGTGTGAGTGTTGTCGGTGTGTGTGTGTTGTCGGTGTGTGTGTGTGTTGTCGGTGTGTTGTCGGTGTGTGTGTGTGTGTGTGTGTGTTGTCGGTGTGTGTGTGTGTTGTCGTGTGTGTGTGTGTGTGTGTTGTCGGTGTGTGTGTGTGTGTTGTGTGTGTGTGTGTTGTCGGTGTGTGTGTGTGTGTGTTGTCGGTGTGTGTGTGTGTGTGTTGTCGGTGTGTGTGTGTGTGTGTTGTCGGTGTGTGTGTGTGTGTTGTCGGTGTGTGTGTATGAGTGTGTGTGTGTGTTGTCGGTGTGTGTGTGTGTTGTCGGTGTGTGTGTGTGTGTTGTCGGTGTGTGTGTGTGTGTGTTGTCGGTGTGTGTGTGTGTGTGTTGTCGGTGTGTGTGTGTGTTGTCGGTGTGTGTGTGTGTGTGTGTGTGTGTGTGTTGTCGGTGTGTGTGTGTTGTCGGTGTGTGTGTGTGTGTTGTCGGTGTGTGTGTGTTTATGTGTTGTCGGTGTGTGTGTGTGTGTGTTGTCGGTGTGTGTGTGTGTGTTGTCGGTGTGTGTGTGTTGTCGGTGTGTGTGTGTGTGTGTTGTCGGTTTGTGTGTGTGTGTGTGTGTTGTCGGTGTGTGTGTGTGTGTTGTCGGTGTGTGTGTGTGTTGTCGGTGTGTGTGTGTGAGTGTGTGTGTGTGTTGTCGGTGTGTGTGTGTTGTCGGTGTGTGTGTGTGTGTGTGTTGTCGGTGTGTGTGTGTGTGTGTGTGTGTTGTCGGTGTGTGTGTGTGTGTTGTCGGTGTGTGTGTGTGTGTGTTGTCGGTGTGTATGTGTGTGTGTTGTCAGTGTGTGTGTGTGTGTGTTGTCGGTGTGTGTGTGTTTATGTGTTGTCGGTGTGTGTGTGTGTGTGTTGTCGGTGTGTGTGTGTGTGTTGTCGGTGTGTGTGTGTGTGTGTGTGTTGTGTGTGTGTGTGTGTTGTCGGTGTGTGTGTGTGTGTGTTGTCGGTGTGTGTGTGTGTGTGTGTGTGTTGTCGGTGTGTGTGTGTGTGTGTTGTCGGTGTGTGTGTGTGTGTGTTGTCGGTGTGTGTGTGTGTTGTCGGTGTGTGTGTGTGTGTGTGTTGTCGGTGTGTGTGTGTGTGTGTTGTCGGTGTGTGTGTGTGTGTGTGTTGTCGGTGTGTGTGTGTGTTGTCGGTGTGTGTGTGTGTGTTGTCGGTGTGTGTGTGTGTGTTGTCGGTGTGTGTGTTGTCGGTGTGTGTGTGTGTGTGTGTTGTCGGTGTGTGTGTGTTATCGGTGTGTGTGTGTGTGTGTGTGTTGTCGGTGTGTGTGTGTGTGTTGTCGGTGTGTGTGTGTGTGTTGTCGGTGTGTGTGTGTGTGTTGTCGGTGTGTGTGTGTTGTCGGTGTGTGTGTGTTTGTGTTGTGGGTGTGTTGTCGGTGTGTGTGTGTGTGTGTGTTGTCGGTGTGTGTGTGTTGTCGGTGTGTGTGTGTGTGTTGTCGGTGTGTGTGTGTTTATGTGTTGTCGGTGTGTGTGTGTGTGTGTTGTCGGTGTGTGTGTGTGTGTTGTCGGTGTGTGTGTGTTGTCGGTGTGTGTGTGTGTGTGTTGTCGGTTTGTGTGTGTGTGTGTGTGTTGTCGGTGTGTGTGTGTGTGTTGTCGGTGTGTGTGTGTGTTGTCGGTGTGTGTGTGTGAGTGTGTGTGTGTGTTGTCGGTGTGTGTGTGTTGTCGGTGTGTGTGTGTGTGTGTGTTGTCGGTGTGTGTGTGTGTGTGTGTGTGTTGTCGGTGTGTGTGTGTGTGTTGTCGGTGTGTGTGTGTGTGTGTTGTCGGTGTGTATGTGTGTGTGTTGTCAGTGTGTGTGTGTGTGTGTTGTCGGTGTGTGTGTGTTTATGTGTTGTCGGTGTGTGTGTGTGTGTGTTGTCGGTGTGTGTGTGTGTGTTGTCGGTGTGTGTGTGTGTGTGTGTGTGTGTGTGTGTGTGTTGTGTGCGTGTGTGTGTTGTCGGTGTGTGTGTGTGTGTGTTGTCGGTGTGTGTGTGTTGTGTGTGTGTGTGTTGTCCGTGTGTGTGTGTGTTGTCGGTGTGTGTGTGTGTGTGTGTGTGTTGTCGGTGTGTGTGTGTGTTGTCGGTGTGTGTGTGTGTGTTTGTCGGTGTGTGTGTGTGTGTGTTGTCAGTGTGTGTGTGTGTGTGTGTTGTCGGTGTGTGTGTGTGTGTGTGTTGTCGGTGTGTGTGTGTGTGTGTGTTGTCGGTGTGTGTGTGTGTTGTCGGTGTGTGTGTGTGTGTGTTGTCGGTGTGTGTGTGTGTGTGCTGGTGTTTGTGTGTGTGTGTGTTGTCGGTGTGTGTGTGTGTGTTGTCGGTGTGTGTGTGTGTGTTGTCGGTGTGTGTGTGTGTGTGTGTGTGTGTGTGTGTTGTCGGTGTGTGTGTGTGTGTTGTCGGTGTGTGTGTGTGTGTTGTCGGTGTGTGTGTGTTGTCGGTGTGTTTGTGTGTGTGTGTTGTCGCGTGTGTGTGTGTGTTGTCGGTGTGTGTGTGTGTGTGTTGTGTGTGTGTGTGTTGTCGGTGTGTGTGTGTGTGTGTGTTGTCGGTGTGTGTGTGTGTGTGTGTTGTCGGTGTGTGTGTGTGTGTGTGTTGTCGGTGTGTGTGTGTGTGTTGTCGGTGTGTGTGTGTGTGTGTTGTCAGTGTGTGTGTGTGTTGCTGGTGTTTGTGTGTGTGTGTGTTGTCGGTGTGTGTGTGTGTGTTGTCGGTGTGTGTGTGTGTGTTGTCGGTGTGTGTGTGTGTGTGTGTGTGTGTGTGTGTTGTCGGTGTGTGTGTGTGTGTTGTCGGTGTGTGTGTGTGTGTTGTCGGTGTGTGTGTGTTGTCGGTGTGTTTGTGTGTGTGTGTTGTCGCTGTGTGTGTGTGTTGTCGGTGTGTGTGTGTGTGTGTTGTGTGTGTGTGTGTTGTCGGTGTGTGTGTGTGTGTTGTCGGTGTGTGTGTGTGTATGTGTTGTCGGTGTGTGTGTGTGTGTGTGTGTTGTCGGTGTGTGTGTGTGTGTGTTGTCGGTGTGTGTGTGTGTGTGTGTTGTCGGTGTGTGTGTGTGTGTTGCTGGTGTTTGTGTGTGTGTGTGTTGTCGGTGTGTGTGTGTGTGTTGTCGGTGTGTGTGTGTGTGTGTGTGTTGTCGGTGTGTGTGTGTGTGTTGTCGGTGTGTGTGTGTGTGTGTTGTCGGGGTGTGTGTGTGTGTGTTGTCTGTGTGTGTGTGTGTGTTGTCGGTGTGTTTGTGTGTGTGTGTGGTCGGTGTGTGTGTGTGTTGTCGGTGTGTGTGTGTGTGTTGTGTGTGTGTGTGTTGTCGGTGTGTGTGTGTGTGTTGTCGGTGTGTGTGTGTGTGTTGTCGGTGTGTGTGTGTGTGTGTGTGTGTGTGTGTGTGTTGTCGGTGTGTGTGTGTGTGTTGTCGGTGTGTGTGTGTGTGTGTGCCGGTGTGTGTGTGTGTGTTGTCGGTGTGTGTGTGTGTGTGTGTTTTCGGTGTGTGTGTGTGTGTTGTCGGTGTGTGTGTGTGTGTTGTCGGTGTTGTGTGTGTGTGTGTTGTCGGTGTGTGTGTGTGTTGTCGGTGTGTGTGTGTGTGTGTGTGTGTGTGTGTTGTCGGTGTGTGTGTGTTGTCGGTGTTTGTGTGTGTGTGTTGTCGGTGTGTGTGTGTGTGTGTTGTCGGTGTGTGTGTGTGTGTAGTGTGTGTGTGTGTGTGTGTGTTGTCGGTGTGTGTGTGTGTGTTGCTGGTGTTTGTGTGTGTGTGTGTTGTCGGTGTGTGTGTGTGTGTTGTCGGTGTGTGTGTGTGTGTTGTCGGTGTGTGTGTGTGTGTTGTCGGTGTGTGTGTGTTGTCGGTGTGTGTGTGTGTTGTCGGTGTGTTGTCGGTGTGTGTGTGTGTGTGTGTGTGTTGTCGGTGTGTGTGTGTGTTGTCGTGTGTGTGTGTGTGTGTGTTGTCGGTGTGTGTGTGTGTGTTGTGTGTGTGTGTGTGTTGTCGGTGTGTGTGTGTGTGTGTTGTCGGTGTGTGTGTGTGTGTGTTGTCGGTGTGTGTGTGTGTGTGTTGTCGGTGTGTGTGTGTGTGTTGTCGGTGTGTGTGTATGAGTGTGTGTGTGTGTTGTCGGTGTGTGTGTGTGTGTGTCGGTGTGTGTGTGTGTGTTGTCGGTGTGTGTGTGTGTGTGTTGTCGGTGTGTGTGTGTGTGTGTTGTCGGTGTGTGTGTGTGTTGTCGGTGTGTGTGTGTGTGTGTGTGTGTGTGTGTGTGTCGGTGTGTGTGTGTTGTCGGTGTGTGTGTGTTGTCGGTGTGTGTGTGTTTGTGTTGTCGGTGTGTGTGTGTGTGTGTTGTCGGTGTGTGTGTGTGTGTGTGTCGGTGTGTGTGTGTTGTCGGTGTGTGTGTGTGTGTGTGTTGTCGGTGTTGTGTGTGTGTGTGTTGTCGGTGTGTGTGTGTGTTGTCGGTGTGTGTGTGTGTTGTCGGTGTGTGTGTGTGTGTGTGTGTGTGTGTTGTCGGTGTGTGTGTGTTGTCGGTGTGTGTGTGTGTGTGTGTTGTCGGTGTGTGTGTGTGTGTGTGTGTGTTGTCGGTGTGTGTGTGTGTGTTGTCGGTGTGTGTGTGTGTGTGTTGTCGGTGTGTTGTGTGTGTGTTGTCGTGTGTGTGTGTGTGTGTTGTCGGTGTGTGTGTGTTGTGTGTTGTCGGTGTGTGTGTGTGTGTGTTGTCGGTGTGTGTGTGTGTGTTGTCGGTGTGTGTGTGTGTGTGTGTGTGTGTGTGTGTTGTGTGTGTGTGTGTGTTGTCGGTGTGTGTGTGTGTGTGTTGTCGGTGTGTGTGTGTGTGTGTGTGTTGTCGGTGTGTGTGTGTGTGTGTTGTCGGTGTGTGTGTGTGTGTGTTGTCGGTGTGTGTGTGTGTTGTCGGTGTGTGTGTGTGTGTGTGTTGTCGGTGTGTGTGTGTGTGTGTTGTCGGTGTGTGTGTGTGTGTGTGTTGTCGGTGTGTGTGTGTGTTGTCGGTGTGTGTGTGTGTGTGTTGTCGGTGTGTGTGTGTGTGTTGTCGGTGTGTGTGTGTTGTCGGTGTGTGTGTGTGTGTGTTGTCGGTGTGTGTGTGTGTGTCGGTGTGTGTGTGTGTGTGTGTGTTGTCGGTGTGTGTGTGTGTGTTGTCGGTGTGTGTGTGTGTGTTGTCGGTGTGTGTGTTGTCGGTGTGTGTGTGTTGTCGGTGTGTGTGTGTGTGTGTGTGGTGTGTTGTCGGTGTGTGTGTGTGTGTGTTGTCGGTGTGTGTGTGTGTGTGTTGTCGGTGTGTGTGTGTGTGTGTTGTCGGTGTGTGTGTGTGTGTGTGTGTGTGTGTTGTCGTGTGTGTGTGTGTGTTGTCGGTGTGTGTGTGTGTGTGTGTTGTCGGTGTGTGTGTGTGTTGTCGGTGTGTGTGTGTGTGTTTGTCGGTGTGTGTGTGTGTGTGTTGTCGGTGTGTGTGTGTGTGTGTTGTCGGTGTGTGTGTGTGTGTGTTGTCGGTGTGTGTGTGTGTGTGTGTTGTCGGTGTGTGTGTGTGTGTTGTCGGTGTGTGTGTGTGTGTGTTGTCGGTGTGTGTGTGTGTGTGTGTGTTGTCGGTGTGTGTGTGTGTGTGTTGTCGTGTGTGTGTGTGTGTGTGTTGTCGGTGTGTGTGTGTGTGTGTGTTGTCGGTGTGTGTGTGTGTGTTGTCGGTGTGTGTGTGTGTGTGTGTGTGTGTGTGTTGTCGGTGTGTGTGTGTGTGTTGTCGGTGTGTGTGTGTGTGTTGTCGGTGTGTGTGTGTGTGTCGGTGTGTGTGTGTGTGTGTTGTCGGTGTGTGTGTGTGTTGTCGGTGTGTGTGTGTGTGTGTGTGTGTGTGTGTGTTGTCGGTGTGTGTGTGTGTGTGTTGTCGGTGTGTGTGTGTGTGTGTTGTCGGTGTGTGTGTGTGTGTGTGTTGTCGGTGTGTGTGTGTGTGTTGTCGGTGTGTGTGTGTGTGTGTTGTCGGTGTGTGTGTGTGTTGTCGGTGTGTGTGTGTGTGTGTGTTGTCGGTGTGTGTGTGTGTGTTGTCGGTGTGTGTGTGTGTGTTGTCGGTGTGTGTGTGTGTGTGTGTGTGTGTGTGTTGTCGGTGTGTGTGTGTGTGTGTTGTCGGTGTGTGTGTGTGTGTTGTCGGTGTGTGTGTGTTGTCGGTGTGTTTGTGTGTGTGTGTTGTCGCTGTGTGTGTGTGTTGTCGGTGTGTGTGTGTGTGTGTTGTGTGTGTGTGTGTTGTCGGTGTGTGTGTGTGTGTTGTCGGTGTGTGTGTGTGTATGTGTTGTCGGTGTGTGTGTGTGTGTGTGTGTTGTCGGTGTGTGTGTGTGTGTGTTGTCGGTGTGTGTGTGTGTGTGTGTTGTCGGTTGTGTGTGTGTGTTGCTGGTGTTTGTGTGTGTGTGTGTTGTCGGTGTGTGTGTGTGTGTTGTCGGTGTGTGTGTGTGTGTGTGTGTTGTCGGTGTGTGTGTGTGTGTTGTCGGTGTGTGTGTGTGTGTGTTGTCGGGTGTGTGTGTGTGTGTTGTCTGTGTGTGTGTGTGTGTTGTCGGTGTGTTTGTGTGTGTGTGTGGTCGGTGTGTGTGTGTGTTGTCGGTGTGTGTGTGTGTGTTGTGTGTGTGTGTGTTGTCGGTGTGTGTGTGTGTGTTGTCGGTGTGTGTGTGTGTGTTGTCGGTGTGTGTGTGTGTGTGTGTGTGTGTGTGTTGTCGGTGTGTGTGTGTGTGTTGTCGGTGTGTGTGTGTGTGTTGTCGGTGTGTGTGTGTGTGTTGTCGGTGTGTGTGTGTGTGTGTGTTGTCGGTGTGTGTGTGTGTGTTGTCGGTGTGTGTGTGTGTGTTGTCGGTGTTGTGTGTGTGTGTGTTGTCGGTGTGTGTGTGTGTTGTCGGTGTGTGTGTGTGTGTGTGTGTGTGTGTTGTCGGTGTGTGTGTGTTGTCGGTGTTTGTGTGTGTGTGTTGTCGGTGTGTGTGTGTGTGTGTTGTCGGTGTGTGTGTGTTGTAGTGTGTGTGTGTGTGTGTGTTGTCGGTGTGTGTGTGTGTGTTGCTGGTGTTTGTGTGTGTGTGTGTTGTCGGTGTGTGTGTGTGTGTTGTCGGTGTGTGTGTGTGTGTTGTCGGTGTGTGTGTGAGTGTTGTCGGTGTGTGTGTGTTGTCGGTGTGTGTGTGTGTTGTCGGTGTGTTGTCGGTGTGTGTGTGTGTGTGTGTGTGTTGTCGGTGTGTGTGTGTGTTGTCGTGTGTGTGTGTGTGTGTGTTGTCGGTGTGTGTGTGTGTGTTGTGTGTGTGTGTGTGTTGTCGGTGTGTGTGTGTGTGTGTTGTCGGTGTGTGTGTGTGTGTGTTGTCGGTGTGTGTGTGTGTGTGTTGTCGGTGTGTGTGTGTGTGTTGTCGGTGTGTGTGTATGAGTGTGTGTGTGTGTTGTCGGTGTGTGTGTGTGTTGTCGGTGTGTGTGTGTGTGTTGTCGGTGTGTGTGTGTGTGTGTTGTCGGTGTGTGTGTGTGTGTGTTGTCGGTGTGTGTGTGTGTTGTCGGTGTGTGTGTGTGTGTGTGTGTGTGTGTGTTGTCGGTGTGTGTGTGTTGTCGGTGTGTGTGTGTTGTCGGTGTGTGTGTGTTTATGTGTTGTCGGTGTGTGTGTGTGTGTGTTGTCGGTGTGTGTGTGTGTGTTGTCGGTGTGTGTGTGTTGTCGGTGTGTGTGTGTGTGTGTTGTCGGTGTGTGTGTGTGTGTGTGTTGTCGGTGTGTGTGTGTGTTGTCGGTGTGTGTGTGTGTTGTCGGTGTGTGTGTGTGAGTGTGTGTGTGTGTTGTCGGTGTGTGTGTGTTGTCGGTGTGTGTGTGTGTGTGTGTTGTCGGTGTGTGTGTGTGTGTGTGTGTGTTGTCGGTGTGTGTGTGTGTGTTGTCGGTGTGTGTGTGTGTGTGTTGTCGGTGTGTATGTGTGTGTGTTGTCAGTGTGTGTGTGTGTGTGTTGTCGGTGTGTGTGTGTTTATGTGTTGTCGGTGTGTGTGTGTGTGTGTTGTCGGTGTGTGTGTGTGTGTTGTCGGTGTGTGTGTGTGTGTGTGTGTGTGTGTGTGTTGTGTGTGTGTGTGTGTTGTCGGTGTGTGTGTGTGTGTGTTGTCGGTGTGTGTGTGTGTGTGTGTGTGTGTCGGTGTGTGTGTGTGTGTGTTGTCGGTGTGTGTGTGTGTGTGTTGTCGGTGTGTGTGTGTGTTGTCGGTGTGTGTGTGTGTGTGTGTTGTCGGTGTGTGTGTGTGTGTGTTGTCGGTGTGTGTGTGTGTGTGTGTTGTCGGTGTGTGTGTGTGTTGTCGGTGTGTGTGTGTGTGTGTTGTCGGTGTGTGTGTGTGTGTTGTCGGTGTGTGTGTTGTCGGTGTGTGTGTGTGTGTGTGTTGTCGGTGTGTGTGTGTTGTCGGTGTGTGTGTGTGTGTGTGTGTTGTCGGTGTGTGTGTGTGTGTTGTCGGTGTGTGTGTGTGTGTTGTCGGTGTGTGTGTGTTGTCGGTGTGTGTGTGTTGTCGGTGTGTGTGTGTGTGTGTTGTGGGTGTGTTGTCGTGTGTGTGTGTGTGTGTTGTCGGTGTGTGTGTGTGTGTGTTGTCGGTGTGTGTGTGTGTGTGTTGTCGGTGTGTGTGTGTGGTGTGTGGTGTGTGTGTGTTGTCGGTGTGTGTGTGTGTTGTCGGTGTGTGTGTGTGTGTGTGTGTGTGTGTTGTCGGTGTGTGTGTGTTGTCGGTGTGTGTGTGTGTGTGTGTTGTCGGTGTGTGTGTGTGTGTGTGTGTGTTGTCGGTGTGTGTGTGTGTGTTGTCGGTGTGTGTGTGTGTGTGTGTGTCGGTGTGTGTGTGTGTGTTGTCGTGTGTGTGTGTGTGTGTTGTCGGTGTGTGTGTGTGTGTGTGTTGTCGGTGTGTGTGTGTGTGTGTTGTCGGTGTGTGTGTGTGTGTTGTCGGTGTGTGTGTGTGTGTGTGTGTGTGTGTGTGTGTGTTGTGTGTGTGTGTGTGTTGTCGGTGTGTGTGTGTGTGTGTTGTCGGTGTGTGTGTGTGTGTGTGTGTTGTCGGTGTGTGTGTGTGTGTGTTGTCGGTGTGTGTGTGTGTGTGTTGTCGGTGTGTGTGTGTGTTGTCGGTGTGTGTGTGTGTGTGTGTTGTCGGTGTGTGTGTGTGTGTGTTGTCGGTGTGTGTGTGTGTGTGTGTTGTCGGTGTGTGTGTGTGTTGTCGGTGTGTGTGTGTGTGTGTTGTCGGTGTGTGTGTGTGTGTTGTCGGTGTGTGTGTTGTCGGTGTGTGTGTGTGTGTTGTCGGTGTGTGTGTGTTGTCGGTGTGTGTGTGTGTGTGTGTGTTGTCGGTGTGTGTGTGTGTGTTGTCGGTGTGTGTGTGTGTGTTGTCGGTGTGTGTGTGTTGTCGGTGTGTGTGTGTTGTCGGTGTGTGTGTGTGTGTGTTGTGGGTGTGTTGTCGGTGTGTGTGTGTGTGTGTTGTCGGTGTGTGCGTGTGTGTTTTGTCGGTGTGTGTGTGTGTGTGTTGTCGGTGTGTGTGTGTTGTGTGTGTGTGTGTTGTCCGTGTGTGTGTGTGTTGTCGGTGTGTGTGTGTGTGTGTGTGTGTTGTCGGTGTGTGTGTGTGTTGTCGGTGTGTGTGTGTGTGATTTGTCGGTGTGTGTGTGTGTGTGTTGTCAGTGTGTGTGTGTGTGTGTGTTGTCGGTGTGTGTGTGTGTGTGTGTTGTCGGTGTGTGTGTGTGTGTGTGTTGTCGGTGTGTGTGTGTGTGTTGTCGGTGTTGTGTGTGTGTGTGTTGTCGGTGTGTGTGTGTGTGTGTGTGTTGTCGGTGTGTGTGTGTGTGTGTTGTCAGTGTGTGTGTGTGTGTGTGTTGTCGGTGTGTGTGTGTGTGTGTGTTGTCGGTGTGTGTGTGTGTGTGTGTTGTCGGTGTGTGTGTGTGTGTTGTCGGTGTGTGTGTGTGTGTGTGTGTTGTCAGTGTGTGTGTGTGTTGCTGGTGTTTGTGTGTGTGTGTGTTGTCGGTGTGTGTGTGTGTGTTGTCGGTGTGTGTGTGTGTGTTGTCGGTGTGTGTGTGTGTGTGTGTGTGTGTGTGTTGTCGGTGTGTGTGTGTGTGTTGTCGGTGTGTGTGTGTGTGTTGTCGGTGTGTGTGTGTTGTCGGTGTGTTTGTGTGTGTGTGTTGTCGCTGTGTGTGTGTGTTGTCGGTGTGTGTGTGTGTGTGTTGTGTGTGTGTGTGTTGTCGGTGTGTGTGTGTGTGTTGTCGGTGTGTGTGTGTGTATGTGTTGTCGGTGTGTGTGTGTGTGTGTGTGTTGTCGGTGTGTGTGTGTGTGTGTTGTCGGTGTGTGTGTGTGTGTGTGTTGTCGGTATGTGTGTGTGTGTTGCTGGTGTTTGTGTGTGTGTGTGTTGTCGGTGTGTGTGTGTGTGTTGTCGGTGTGTGTGTGTGTGTGTGTGTGTGTTGTCGGTGTGTGTGTGTGTGTTGTCGGTGTGTGTGTGTGTGTGTTGTCGGGGTGTGTGTGTTGTCTGTGTGTGTGTGTGTGTTGTCGGTGTGTTTGTGTGTGTGTGTGGTCGGTGTGTGTGTGTGTTGTCGGTGTGTGTGTGTGTGTTGTGTGTGTGTGTGTTGTCGGTGTGTGTGTGTGTGTTGTCGGTGTGTGTGTGTGTGTTGTCGGTGTGTGTGTGTGTGTGTGTGTGTTGTCGGTGTGTGTGTGTGTGTGTTTGTGTTGTCGGTGTGTGTGTGTGTGTGTTGTGTGTGTGTGTGTTGTCGGTGTGTGTGTGTTTTGTCGGTGTGTGTGAGTGTGTGTTGTCGGTGTGTGTGTGTGTGTGTGTGTGTGTGTTGTCGGTGTGTGTGTGTGTTGTCGGTGTGTGTGTGTTGTCGGTGTGTGTGTGTGTGTGTGTGTGTGTGTTGTCGGTGTGTGTGTGTGTGTGTAGTGTGTGTGTTGTCGGTGTGTGTGTGTGTGTGTTGTCGGTGTGTGTGTGTGTGTGTGTTGTCGGTGTGTGTGTGTGTGTGTTGTCGGTGTGTGTGTGTGTGTTGTGTGTGTGTGTGTTGTCGGTGTGTGTGTGTGTTGTCGGTGTGTGTGCGTGTGTGTGTGTGTGTGTTGTCGGTGTGTGTGTGTGTGTGTTGTCGGTGTGTGTGTGTGTGTGTGTTGTCGGTGTGTGTGTGTGTGTTGTCGGTGTGTGTGTGTGTGTTGTCGGTGTGTGTGTGTGTGTTGTCGGTGTGTGTGTGTGTGTTGTCGGTGTGTGTGTGTGTGTTGTTGGTGTGTGTGTGTTGTCGGTGTGTTTGTGTGTGTGTGTTGTCGCTGTGTGTGTGTGTGTGTTGTCGGTGTGTGTGTGTTGTGTTTGTGTGTGTTGTCGGTGTGTGTGTGTGTGTTGTCGGTGTGTGTGTGTGTGTGTGTGTGTTGTCGGTGTGTGTGTGTGTGTGTGTTGTCGGTGTGTGTGTGTTGTCGGTGTGTGTGTGTGTGTGTTGTCGGTGTGTGTGTGTGTGTGTTGTCGGTGTGTGTGTGTTGTCAGTGTGTGTGTGTGTGTGTGTTGTCGGTGTGTGTGTGTGTGTTGTCTGGTGTTTGTGTGTGTGTGTTGTCGGTGTGTGTGTGTGTTGTCGGTGTGTGTGTGTGTGTGTTGTCGGTGTGTGTGTGTGTGTTGTCGGTGTGTGTGTGTGTTGTCGGTGTGTTGTCGGTGTGTGTGTGTGTGTTGTCGCTGTGTGTGTGTGTGTGTTGTCGGTGTGTGTGTGTGTGTTGTCGGTGTGTGTGTGTGTGTTGTGTGTGTGTGTGTTGTCGGTGTGTGTGTGTGTGTGTTGTCGGTGTGTGTGTGTGTGTGTTGTCGGTGTGTTTGTGTGGGTTGTCGGTGTGTGTGTGTGTGTGTGTTGTCGGTGTGTGTGTGTGTGTGTGTGTGTTGTCGGTGTGTGTGTGTTGTCGGTGTGTGTGTGTGTGTGTTGTCGGTGTGTGTGTGTGTGTTGTGTGTGTGTGTGTTGTCGGTGTGTGTGTGTTGTCGGTGAGTGTGTGTGTGTGTGTGTGTGTGTTGTCGGTGTGTGTGTGTGTGTTGTCGGTGTGTGTGTGTGTGTTGTCGGTGTGTGTGTGTTGTCGTGTGTGTGTGTGTTGTCGGTGTGTGTGTGTGTGTGTGTGTTGTCGGTGTGTGTGTGTGTTGTCGGTGTGTGTGTGTTGTCGGTGTGTGTGTGTGTGTGTGGGTGTGTTGTCGGTGTGTGTGTGTGTGTGTTGTCGGTGTGTGCGTGTGTGTTTTGTCGGTGTGTGTGTGTGTGTGTTGTCGGTGTGTGTGTGTGTGTGTGTGTGTGTGTGTGTTGTCGGTGTGTGTGTGTGTTGTCGGTGTGTGTGTGTGTGTGTGTGTGTGTGTTGTCGGTGTGTGTGTGTGTGTTGTCGGTGTGTGTGTGTGTGTGTGTTGTCGGTGTGTGTGTGTGTGTGTTGTCGGTGTGTGTGTGTGTGTGTGTGTGTGTGTGTCGGTGTGTGTGTGTTGTCGGTGTGTGTGTGTGTGTGTTGTCGGTGTGTGTGTGTGTGTGTTGTCGGTGTGTGTGTGTGTGTGTGTTGTCAGTGTGTGTGTGTGTGTGTGTTTTCGGTGTGTGTGTGTGTGTTGTCGGTGTGTGTGTGTGTGTTGTCGGTGTTGTGTGTGTGTGTGTTGTCGGTGTGTGTGTGTGTTGTCGGTGTGTGTGTGTGTGTGTGTTGTTGTCGGTGTGTGTGTGTTGTCGGTGTGTGTGTGTGTGTGTTGTCGGTGTGTGTGTGTGTGTCTCGTCGGTGTGTGTGTGTTGTAAGTGTGTGTGTGTGTGTGTGTTGTCGGTGTGTGTGTGTGTGTTGCTGGTGTTTGTGTGTGTGTGTGTTGTCGGTGTGTGTGTGTGTGTTGTCGGTGTGTGTGTGTGTGTTGTCGGTGTGTGTGTGTTGTCGGTGTGTGTGTGTGTTGTCGGTGTGTTGTCGGTGTGTGTGTGTGTGTGTGTGTGTGTTGTCGGTGTGTGTGTGTGTTGTCGTGTGTGTGTGTGTGTGTGTTGTCGGTGTGTGTGTGTGTGTTGTGTGTGTGTGTGTTGTCGGTGTGTGTGTGTGTGTGTTGTCGGTGTGTGTGTGTGTTGTCGGTGTGTGTGTGTGTGTTGTCGGTGTGTGTGTGTGTGTTGTCGGTGTGTGTGTATGAGTGTGTGTGTGTGTTGTCGGTGTGTGTGTGTGTGTGTCGGTGTGTGTGTGTGTGTGTTGTCGGTGTGTGTGTGTGTGTGTGTCGGTGTGTGTGTGTGTGTGTTGTCGGTGTGTGTGTGTGTTGTCGGTGTGTGTGTGTGTGTGTGTGTGTGTGTGTGTTGTCGGTGTGTGTGTGTTGTCGGTGTGTGTGTGTGTGTTGTCGGTGTGTGTGTGTTTATGTGTTGTCGGTGTGTGTGTGTGTGTGTTGTCGGTGTGTGTGTGTGTGTTGTCGGTGTGTGTGTGTGTGTTGTCGGTGTGTGTGTGTGTTGTCGGTTTGTGTGTGTGTGTGTGTGTTGTCGGTGTGTGTGTGTGTGTTGTCGGTGTGTGTGTGTGTTGTCGGTGTGTGTGTGTGTGTGTGTGTGTGTGTTGTCGGTGTGTGTGTGTTGTCGGTGTGTGTGTGTGTGTGTGTTGTCGGTGTGTGTGTGTGTGTGTGTGTGTGTGTTGTCGGTGTGTGTGTGTGTGTTTTCGGTGTGTGTGTGTGTGTTGTCGGTGTGTGTGTGTGTGTTGTCGGTGTTGTGTGTGTTGTCGGTGTGTGTGTGTGTTGTCGGTGTGTGTGTGTGTGTGTGTGTGTTGTCGGTGTGTGTGTGTTGTCGGTGTGTGTGTGTGTGTGTTGTCGGTGTGTGTGTGTGTGTTGCTGGTGTTTGTGTGTGTGTGTGTTGTCGGTGTGTGTGTGTGTGTTGTCGGTGTGTGTGTGTGTGTTGTCGGTGTGTGTGTGTGTGTTGTCGGTGTGTGTGTGTTGTCGGTGTGTGTGTGTGTTGTCGGTGTGTTGTCGGTGTGTGTGTGTGTGTGTGTGTGTGTGTTGTCGGTGTGTGTGTGTGTTGTCGTGTGTGTGTGTGTGTGTGTTGTCGGTGTGTGTGTGTGTGTTGTGTGTGTGTGTGTTGTCGGTGTGTGTGTGTGTGTGTTGTCGGTGTGTGTGTGTGTTGTCGGTGTGTGTGTGTGTGTGTTGTCGGTGTGTGTGTGTGTGTTGTCGGTGTGTGTGTATGAGTGTGTGTGTGTGTTGTCGGTGTGTGTGTGTTGTCGGTGTGTGTGTGTGTGTGTTGTCGGTGTGTGTGTGTGTGTGTTGTCGGTGTGTGTGTGTGTGTGTTGTCGGTGTGTGTGTGTGTTGTCGGTGTGTGTGTGTGTGTGTGTGTGTGTGTGTTGTCGGTGTGTGTGTGTTGTCGGTGTGTGTGTGTGTGTTGTCGGTGTGTGTGTGTTTATGTGTTGTCGGTGTGTGTGTGTGTGTGTTGTCGGTGTGTGTGTGTGTGTTGTCGGTGTGTGTGTGTGTGTTGTCGGTGTGTGTGTGTGTGTGTTGTCGGTTTGTGTGTGTGTGTGTGTTGTCGGTGTGTGTGTGTGTGTTGTCGTTGTGTGTGTGTGTTGTCGGTGTGTGTGTGTGAGTGTGTGTGTGTGTTGTCGGTGTGTGTGTGTTGTCGGTGTGTGTGTGTGTGTGTGTTGTCGGTGTGTGTGTGTGTGTGTGTGTGTTGTCGGTGTGTGTGTGTGTGTTGTCGGTGTGTGTGTGTGTGTGTGTTGTCGGTGTGTATGTGTGTGTGTTGTCAGTGTGTGTGTGTGTGTGTTGTCGGTGTGTGTGTGTTTATGTGTTGTCGGTGTGTGTGTGTGTGTGTTGTCGGTGTGTGTGTGTGTGTTGTCGGTGTGTGTGTGTGTGTGTGTGTGTGTGTGTGTGTGTGTGTGTGTGTTGTCGGTGTGTGTGTGTGTGTGTTGTCGGTGTGTGTGTGTGTGTGTGTGTGTGTTGTCGGTGTGTGTGTGTGTGTGTTGTCGGTGTGTGTGTGTGTGTGTTGTCGGTGTGTGTGTGTGTTGTCGGTGTGTGTGTGTGTGTGTGTTGTCGGTGTGTGTGTGTGTGTGTTGTCGGTGTGTGTGTGTGTGTGTGTGTTGTCGGTGTGTGTGTGTGTGTTGTCGGTGTGTGTGTGTGTGTGTTGTCGGTGTGTGTGTGTGTGTTGTCGGTGTGTGTGTGTGTTGTCGGTGTGTGTGTGTGTGTGTGTTGTCGGTGTGTGTGTGTTATCGGTGTGTGTGTGTGTGTGTGTTGTCGGTGTGTGTGTGTGTGTTGTCGGTGTGTGTGTGTGTGTGTTGTCGGTGTGTGTGTGTGTGTTGTCGGTGTGTGTGTGTTGTCGGTGTGTGTGTGTGTGTGTTGTGGGTGTGTTGTCGGTGTGTGTGTGTGTGTGTTGTCGGTGTGTGCGTGTGTGTGTTGTCGGTGTGTGTGTGTGTGTGTTGTCGGTGTGTGTGTGTGTGTGTGTGTGTTGTCGGTGTGTGTGTGTGTGTGTTGTCGGTGTGTGTGTGTGTGTGTTGTCGGTGTGTGTGTGTGTGTTTGTCGGTGTGTGTGTGTGTGTGTTGTCAGTGTGTGTGTGTGTGTGTGTTGTCGGTGTGTGTGTGTGTGTGTGTTGTCGGTGTGTGTGTGTGTGTGTGTTGTCGGTGTGTGTGTGTGTGTTGTCGGTGTGTGTGTGTGTGTGTTGTCAGTGTGTGTGTGTGTTGCTGGTGTTTGTGTGTGTGTGTGTTGTCGGTGTGTGTGTGTGTGTTGTCGGTGTGTGTGTGTGTGTTGTCGGTGTGTGTGTGTGTGTGTGTGTGTGTGTTGTCGGTGTGTGTGTGTGTGTTGTCGGTGTGTGTGTGTTGTCGGTGTGTGTGTGTTGTCGGTGTGTTTGTGTGTGTGTGTTGTCGCTGTGTGTGTGTGTGTGTGTGTTGTGTGTGTGTGTGTTGTCGGTGTGTGTGTGTGTGTTGTCGGTGTGTGTGTGTGTATGTGTTGTCGGTGTGTGTGTGTGTGTGTGTGTTGTCGGTGTGTGTGTGTGTGTGTTGTCGGTGTGTGTGTGTGTGTGTGTTGTCGGTATGTGTGTGTGTGTTGCTGGTGTTTGTGTGTGTGTGTGTTGTCGGTGTGTGTGTGTGTGTTGTCGGTGTGTGTGTGTGTGTGTGTGTGTGTGTGTTGTCGGTGTGTGTGTGTGTGTTGTCGGTGTGTGTGTGTGTGTGTTGTCGGGGTGTGTGTGTGTGTGTTGTCGGTGTGTGTGTGTGTGTTGTCGGTGTGTTTGTGTGTGTGTGTGGTCGGTGTGTGTGTGTGTTGTCGGTGTGTGTGTGTGTGTTGTGTGTGTGTGTGTTGTCGGTGTGTGTGTGTGTGTTGTCGGTGTGTGTGTGTGTGTGTTGTCGGTGTGTGTGTGTGTGTTGTCGGTGTGTGTGTGTTGTCGGTGTGTGTGTGTGTGTGTTGTGGGTGTGTTGTCGGTGTGTGTGTGTGTGTGTTGTCGGTGTGTGCGTGTGTGTTTTGTCGGTGTGTGTGTGTGTGTGTTGTCGGTGTGTGTGTGTTGTGTGTGTGTGTGTTGTCCGTGTGTGTGTGTGTTGTCGGTGTGTGTGTGTGTGTGTGTGTGTTGTCGGTGTGTGTGTGTGTGTTGTCGGTGTGTGTGTGTGTGTGTTGTCGGTGTGTGTGTGTGTGATTTGTCGGTGTGTGTGTGTGTGTGTTGTCAGTGTGTGTGTGTGTGTGTGTTGTCGGTGTGTGTGTGTGTGTGTGTTGTCGGTGTGTGTGTGTGTGTGTGTTGTCGGTGTGTGTGTGTGTGTTGTCGGTGTGTGTGTGTGTGTGTTGTCAGTGTGTGTGTGTGTTGCTGGTGTTTGTGTGTGTGTGTGTTGTCGGTGTGTGTGTGTGTGTTGTCGGTGTGTGTGTGTGTGTTGTCGGTGTGTGTGTGTGTGTGTGTGTGTGTGTTGTCGGTGTGTGTGTGTGTGTTGTCGGTGTGTGTGTGTTGTCGGTGTGTGTGTGTTGTCGGTGTGTTTGTGTGTGTGTGTTGTCGCTGTGTGTGTGTGTGTGTGTGTTGTGTGTGTGTGTGTTGTCGGTGTGTGTGTGTGTGTTGTCGGTGTGTGTGTGTGTATGTGTTGTCGGTGTGTGTGTGTGTGTGTGTGTTGTCGGTGTGTGTGTGTGTGTGTTGTCGGTGTGTGTGTGTGTGTGTGTTGTCGGTATGTGTGTGTGTGTTGCTGGTGTTTGTGTGTGTGTGTGTTGTCGGTGTGTGTGTGTGTGTTGTCGGTGTGTGTGTGTGTGTGTGTGTTGTCGGTGTGTGTGTGTGTGTTGTCGGTGTGTGTGTGTGTGTGTTGTCGGGGTGTGTGTGTGTGTGTTGTCGGTGTGTGTGTGTGTGTTGTCGGTGTGTTTGTGTGTGTGTGTGGTCGGTGTGTGTGTGTGCTGTCGGTGTGTGTGTGTGTGTTGTGTGTGTGTGTGTTGTCGGTGTGTGTGTGTGTGTTGTCGGTGTGTGTGTGTGTGTGTGTTGTCGGTGTGTGTGTGTGTGTGTGTGTGTTGTCGGTGTGTGTGTGTGTGTGTTTGTGTTGTCGGTGTGTGTGTGTGTGTGTTGTGTGTGTGTGTGTTGTCGGTGTGTGTGTGTTTTGTCGGTGTGTGTGTGTGTGTGTTGTCGGTGTGTGTGTGTGTGTGTTGTCGGTGTGTGTGTGTGTGTGTGTGTGTTGTCGGTGTGTGTGTGTTGTCGGTGTGTGTGTGTGTGTTGTGTGTGTGTGTGTTGTCGGTGTGTGTGTGTTTTGTCGGTGTGTGTGTGTGTGTGTTGTCGCTGTGTGTGTGTGTGTGTTGTCGGTGTGTGTGTGTGTGTGTGTTGTCGGTGTGTGTGTGTGTGTTGTCGGTGTGTGTGTGTGTGTTGTCGGTGTGTGTGTGTGTGTGTGTGTGTTGTCGGTGTGTGTGTTGTGTGTGTGTGTGTGTGTTGTCGGTGTGTGTGTGTGTTGTCGGTGTGTGTGTGTGTGTGTGTGTTGTCGGTGTGTGTGTGTGTGTGTTGTCGGTGTGTGTGTGTGTTGTCGGTGTGTGTGTGTGTGTGTGTTGTCGGTGTGTGTGTGTGTGTGTTGTCGGTGTGTGTGTGTGTGTTGTCGGTGTGTGTGTGTGTTATCGGTGTGTGTGTGTGTGTGTGTGTTGTCGGTGTGTGTGTGTTATCGGTGTGTGTGTGTTGTCGGTGTGTGTGTGTGTGTGTGTTGTCGGTGTGTGTGTGTGTGTGTTGTCGGTGTGTGTGTGTGTGTTGTCGGTGTGTGTGTGTTGTCGGTGTATGTGTGTGTGTGTTGTGGGTGTGTTGTCGGTGTGTGTGTGTGTGTGTGTTGTCGGTGTGTGCGTGTGTGTTTTGTCGGTGTGTGTGTGTGTGTGTTGTCGGTGTGTGTGTGTGTGTGTGTTGTGTGTGTGTGTGTTGTCGGTGTGTGTGTGTGTGTTGTCGGTGTGTGTGTGTGTATGTGTTGTCGGTGTGTGTGTGTGTGTGTGTGTGTGTTGTCGGTGTGTGTGTGTGTGTGTTGTCGGTGTGTGTGTGTGTGTGTGTTGTCGGTATGTGTGTGTGTGTTGCTGGTGTTTGTGTGTGTGTGTGTTGTCGGTGTGTGTGTGTGTGTTGTCGGTGTGTGTGTGTGTGTGTGTGTGTGTGTGTTGTCGGTGTGTGTGTGTGTGTTGTCGGTGTGTGTGTGTGTGTGTTGTCGGGGTGTGTGTGTGTGTGTTGTCGGTGTGTGTGTGTGTGTTGTCGGTGTGTTTGTGTGTGTGTGTGGTCGGTGTGTGTGTGTGTTGTCGGTGTGTGTGTGTGTGTTGTGTGTGTGTGTGTTGCCGGTGTGTGTGTGTGTGTTGTCGGTGTGTGTGTGTGTGTGTGTTGTCGGTGTGTGTGTGTGTGTGTGTGTGTTGTCGGTGTGTGTGTGTGTGTGTTTGTGTTGTCGGTGTGTGTGTGTGTGTGTTGTGTGTGTGTGTGTTGTCGGTGTGTGTGTGTTTTGTCGGTGTGTGTGTGTGTGTGTTGTCGGTGTGTGTGTGTGTGTGTGTTGTCGGTGTGTGTGTGTGTGTGTTGTCGGTGTGTGTGTGTGTGTGTGTGTGTTGTCGGTGTGTGTGTGTGTGTTGTCGGTGTGTGTGTGTGTGTTGTCGGTGTGTGTGTGTGTGTGTGTGTGTTGTCGGTGTGTGTGTTGTGTGTGTGTGTGTGTGTTGTCGGTGTGTGTGTGTGTTGTCGGTGTGTGTGTGTGTGTGTGTTGTCGGTGTGTGTGTGTGTGTGTTGTCGGTGTGTGTGTGTGTTGTCGGTGTGTGTGTGTGTGTGTGTTGTCGGTGTGTGTGTGTGTGTGTTGTCGGTGTGTGTGTGTTGTCGGTGTGTGTGTGTGTTATCGGTGTGTGTGTGTGTGTGTGTGTTGTCGGTGTGTGTGTGTTATCGGTGTGTGTGTGTTGTCGGTGTGTGTGTGTGTGTGTGTGTTGTCGGTGTGTGTGTGTGTGTGTTGTCGGTGTGTGTGTGTGTGTTGTCGGTGTGTGTGTGTTGTCGGTGTGTGTGTGTGTGTGTTGTGGGTGTGTTGTCGGTGTGTGTGTGTGTGTGTTGTCGGTGTGTGCGTGTGTGTTTTGTCGGTGTGTGTGTGTGTGTGTTGTCGGTGTGTGTGTGTGTGTTGTGTGTGTGTGTGTTGTCGGTGTGTGTGTGTGTGTGTGTGTGTTGTCGTGTGTGTGTGTTGTCGGTGTGTGTGTGTGTGTGTTGTCGGTGTGTGTGTGTGTTGTCAGTGTGTGTGTGTGTGTGTGTTGTCGGTGTGTGTGTGTGTGTGTTGTCGGTGTGTGTGTGTGTGTTGTCGGTGTGTGTGTGTGTTGTCGGTGTGTGTGTGTGTGTGTTGTCGGTGTGTGTGTGTTTATGTGTTGTCGGTGTGTGTGTCTTTATGTGTTGTCGGTGTGTGTGTGTGTGTGTTGTCGGTGTGTGTGTGTGTGTTGTCGGTGTGTGTGTGTGTGTTGTCGGTGTGTGTGTGTGTGTGTTGTCGGTTTGTGTGTGTGTGTGTGTGTTGTCGGTGTGTGTGTGTGTGTTGTCGGTGTGTGTGTGTGTTGTCGGTGTGTGTGTGTGAGTGTGTGTGTGTGTTGTCGGTGTGTGTGTGTTGTCGGTGTGTGTGTGTGTGTGTGTTGTCGGTGTGTGTGTGTGTGTGTGTGTGTTGTCGGTGTGTGTGTGTGTGTTGTCGGTGTGTGTGTGTGTGTTGTCGGTGTGTATGTGTGTGTGTTGTCAGTGTGTGTGTGTGTGTGTTGTCGGTGTGTGTGTGTTTATGTGTTGTCGGTGTGTGTGTGTGTTGTCGGTGTGTGTGTGTGTGTTGTCGGTGTGTGTGTGTGTGTGTGTGTGTGTGTGTGTGTTGTGTGTGTGTGTGTGTGTGTTGTCGGTGTGTGTGTGTGTGTGTTGTCGGTGTGTGTGTGTGTGTGTGTGTGTGTGTTGTCGGTGTGTGTGTGTGTGTGTTGTCGGTGTGTGTGTGTGTGTGTGTTGTCGGTGTGTGTGTGTGTTGTCGGTGTGTGTGTGTGTGTGTGTTGTCGGTGTGTGTGTGTGTGTGTGTTGTCGGTGTGTGTGTGTTGTCGGTGTGTGTGTGTGTGTGTGTGTTGTCGGTGTGTGTGTGTGTGTTGTCGGTGTGTGTGTGTGTGTGTTGTCGGTGTGTGTGTGTGTGTTGTCGGTGTGTGTGTGTTGTCGGTGTGTGTGTGTGTGTGTTGTGGGTGTGTTGTCGGTGTGTGTGTGTGTGTGTTGTCGGTGTGTGCGTGTGTGTTTTGTCGGTGTGTGTGTGTGTGTGTTGTCGGTGTGTGTGTGTTGTGTGTGTGTGTGTTGTCCGTGTGTGTGTGTGTTGTCGGTGTGTGTGTGTGTGTGTGTTGTCGGTGTGTGTGTGTGTGTTGTCGGTGTGTGTGTGTGTGTGTGTGTGTTGTCGGTGTGTGTGTGTGTGATTTGTCGGTGTGTGTGTGTGTGTGTTGTCAGTGTGTGTGTGTGTGTGTGTTGTCGGTGTGTGTGTGTGTGTGTGTGTGTGTTGTCGGTGTGTGTGTGTGTGTGTGTTGTCGGTGTGTGTGTGTGTGTTGTCGGTGTGTGTGTGTGTGTGTTGTCAGTGTGTGTGTGTGTTGCTGGTGTTTGTGTGTGTGTGTGTTGTCGGTGTGTGTGTGTGTGTTGTCGGTGTGTGTGTGTGTGTTGTCGGTGTGTGTGTGTGTGTGTGTGTGTGTTGTCGGTGTGTGTGTGTGTGTTGTCGGTGTGTGTGTGTGTGTTGTGTGTGTTTATGTGTTGTCGGTGTGTGTGTGTGTGTGTTGTCGGTGTGTGTGTGTGTATCTGTTGTCGGTGTGTGTGTGTGTGTGTGTGTTGTCGGTGTGTGTGTGTGTGTGTTGTCGGTGTGTGTGTGTGTGTGTGTTGTCGGTATGTGTGTGTGTGTTGCTGGTGTTTGTGTGTGTGTGTGTTGTCGGTGTGTGTGTGTGTGTTGTCGGTGTGTGTGTGTGTGTGTGTGTGTTGTCGGTGTGTGTGTGTGTGTTGTCGGTGTGTGTGTGTGTGTGTTGTCGGTGTGTGTGTGTGTGTTGTCGGTGTGTGTGTGTGTGTTGTCGGTGTGTTTGTGTGTGTGTGTGGTCGGTGTGTGTGTGTGTTGTCGGTGTGTGTGTGTGTGTTGTGTGTGTGTGTGTTGTCGGTGTGTGTGTGTGTGTTGTCGGTGTGTGTGTGTGTGTGTGTTGTCGGTGTGTGTGTGTGTGTGTGTGTTGTCGGTGTGTGTGTGTGTGTGTTTGTGTTGTCGGTGTGTGTGTGTGTGTGTTGTGTGTGTGTGTGTTGTCGGTGTGTGTGTGTTTTGTCGGTGTGTGTGTGTGTGTGTTGTCGGTGTGTGTGTGTGTGTGTTGTCGGTGTGTGTGTGTGTGTGTTGTCGGTGTGTGTGTGTGTGTGTGTGTGTGTGTTGTCGGTGTGTGTGTGTGTTTTGTCGGTGTGTGTGTGTGTGTTGTCGGTGTGTGTGTGTGTGTGTGTGTTGTCGGTGTGTGTGTGTGTGTGTTGTGTGTGTGTGTGTGTGTTGTCGGTGTGTGTGTGTGTGTGTTGTCGGTGTGTGTGTGTGTGTGTGTTGTCGGTGTATGTGTGTGTGTGTTGTCGGTGTGTGTGTGTGTTGTCGGTGTGTGTGTGTGTGTGTGTTGTCGATGTATGTGTGTGTGTGTTGTCGGTGTGTGTGTGTGTTGTCGGTGTGTGTGTGTGTGTGTGTTGTCGGTGTGTGTGTGTTGTCGGTGTGTGTGTGTGTGTGTGTTGTCGGTGTGTGTGTTATCGGTGTGTGTGTGTGTGTGTGTGTGTTGTCGGTGTGTGTGTGTTATCGGTGTGTGTGTGTGTGTTGTCGGTGTGTGTGTGTGTGTGTGTGTGTTGTCGGTGTGTGTGTGTGTGTGTTGTCGGTGTGTGTGTGTGTGTTGTCGGTGTGTGTGTGTTGTCGGTGTGTGTGTGTGTGTGTTGTGGGTGTGTTGTTGGTGTGTGTGTGTGTGTGTGTTGTCGGTGTGTGCGTGTGTGTTTTGTCGGTGTGTGTGTGTGTGTGTTGTCGGTGTGTGTGTGTGTGTTGTGTGTGTGTGTGTTGTCGGTGTGTGTGTGTGTTGTCGGTGTGTGTGTGTGTGTGTGTGTGTGTTGTCGTGTGTGTGTGTGTGTTGTCGGTGTGTGTGTGTGTGTGTTGTCGGTGTGTGTGTTGTCAGTGTGTGTGTGTGTGTGTGTTGTCGGTGTGTGTGTGTGTGTGTGTTGTCGGTGTGTGTGTGTGTGTTGTCGGTGTGTGTGTGTGTGTTGTCGGTGTGTGTGTGTGTGTGTTGTCAGTGTGTGTGTGTGTTGCTGGTGTTTGTGTGTGTGTGTGTTGTCGGTGTGTGTGTGTTGTCGGTGTGTGTGTGTGTGTGTGTGTGTGTGTGTTGTCGGTGTGTGTGTGTGTGTTGTCGGTGTGTGTGTGTGTGTTGTCGTTGTGTTTGTGTGTGTGTGTTGTCGCTGTGTGTGTGTGTGTGTTGTCGGTGTGTGTGGGTGTGTGTTGTGTGTGTGTGTGTTGTCGGTGTGTGTGTGTGTTGTCGGTGTGTGTGTGTATGTGTTGTCGGTGTGTGTGTGTGTGTGTTGTCAGTGTGTGTGTGTGTGTGTTGTCGGTGTGTGTGTGTGTGTGTTGTCGGTGTGTGTGTGTGTGTTGCTGGTGTTTGTGTGTGTGTGTGTTGTCGGTGTGTGTGTGTGTGTTGTCGGTGTGTGTGTGTGTGTGTGTGTGTGTGTGTGTTGTCGGTGTGTGTGTGTGTGTTGTCGGTGTGTGTGTGTGTGTGTTGTCGGGTGTGTGTGTGTGTGTTGTCGGTGTGTGTGTGTGTGTTGTCGGTGTGTGTGTGTGTGTGTGTGGTCGGTGTGTGTGTGTGTGTTGTCGGTGTGTGTGTGTGTGTTGTGTGTGTGTGTGTTCTCGGTGTGTGTGTGTGTGTTGTCGGTGTGTGTGTGTGTGTTCTCGGTGTGTTTGTGTGTGTGTGTGGTCGGTGTGTGTGTGTGTGTGTTGTCGGTGTGTGTGTGTGTGTTGTGTGTGTGTGTGTTGTCGGTGTGTGTGTGTGTGTTGTCGGTGTGTGTGTGTGTGTGTGTTGTCGGTGTGTGTGTGTGTGTGTGTTGTCGGTGTGTGTGTGTGTGTGTGTTGTCGGTGTGTGTGTGTGTGTGTGTGTTGTCGGTGTGTGTGTGTGTGTGTTTGTGTTGTCGGTGTGTGTGTGTGTGTGTTGTGTGTGTGTGTGTGTTGTCGGTGTGTGTGTGTGTTGTCGGTGTGTGTGTGTGTGTGTTGTCGGTGTGTGTGTGTGTGTGTTGTCGGTGTGTGTGTGTGTTGTCGGTGTGTGTGTGTGTGTGTGTGTGTGTTGTCGGTGTGTGTGTGTGAGTTGTCGGTGTGTGTGTGTGTGTTGTCGGTGTGTGTGTGTGTGTGTGTGTTGTCGGTGTGTATGTGTGTGTGTTGTCAGTGTGTGTGTGTGTGTGTTGTCGGTGTGTGTGTGTTTATGTGTTGTCGGTGTGTGTGTGTGTGTTGTCGGTGTGTGTGTGTGTGTGTTGTCGGTTTGTGTGTGTGTGTGTGTGTTGTCGGTGTGTGTGTGTTGTCGGTGTGTGTGTGTGTGTTGTCGGTGTGTGTGTGTTGTCGGTGTGTTGTGTGTGTGTGTTGTCGCTGTGTGTGTGTGTGTGTTGTCGGTGTGTGTGTGTGTGTGTGTTGTGTGTGTGTGTGTTGTCGGTGTGTGTGTGTGTGTGTGTTGTCGGTGTGTGTGTGTTGTCGGTGTGTGTGTGTGTGTGTGTTGTCGGTGTGTGTGTGTGTGTTGTCGGTGTGTGTGTGTGTGTGTTGTCGGTGTGTGTGTGTGTGTTGTCGGTGTGTGTGTGTTGTCGGTGTGTGTGTGTGTGTGTGTTGTGGGTGTGTTGTCGGTGTGTGTGTGTGTGTGTTGTCGGTGTGTGCGTGTGTGTTTTGTCGGTGTGTGTGTGTGTGTTGTCGGTGTGTGTGTGTGTGTGTTGTCGGTGTGTGTGTGTGTGTGTTGTCGGTGTGTGTGTGTGTGTGTTGTCGGTGTGTGTGTGTGTTGTCGGTGTGTGTGTGTGTTGTCGGTGTGTGTGTGTGTGTGTTGTCGGTGTGTGTGTGTGTGTTGTCGGTGTGTGTGTGTGTGTTGTCGGTGTGTGTGTGTGTGTGTTGTCGGTGTGTGTGTGTGTGTTGTCGGTGTGTGTGTGTGTTGTCGGTGTGTGTGTGTGTGTGTGTTGTCGGTGTGTGTGTGTTATCGGTGTGTGTGTGTGTGTGTGTGTTGTCGGTGTGTGTGTGTGTGTTGTCGGTGTGTGTGTGTGTGTGTTGTCGGTGTGTGTGTGTGTGTTGTCGGTGTGTGTGTGTTGTCGGTGTGTGTGTGTGTGTGTTGTGGGTGTGTTGTCGGTGTGTGTGTGTGTGTGTTGTCGGTGTGTGCGTGTGTGTTTTGTCGGTGTGTGTGTGTGTGTGTTGTCGGTGTGTGTGTGTTGTGTGTGTGTGTGTTGTCCGTGTGTGTGTGTGTTGTCGGTGTGTGTGTGTGTGTGTGTTGTCGGTGTGTGTGTGTGTGTTGTCGGTGTGTGTGTGTGTGTGTGTGTGTTGTCGGTGTGTGTGTGTGTGATTTGTCGGTGTGTGTGTGTGTGTGTTGTCAGTGTGTGTGTGTGTGTGTGTTGTCGGTGTGTGTGTGTGTGTGTGTGTGTGTTGTCGGTGTGTGTGTGTGTGTGTGTTGTCGGTGTGTGTGTGTGTGTTGTCGGTGTGTGTGTGTGTGTGTTGTCAGTGTGTGTGTGTGTTGCTGGTGTTTGTGTGTGTGTGTGTTGTCGGTGTGTGTGTGTGTGTTGTCGGTGTGTGTGTGTGTGTTGTCGGTGTGTGTGTGTGTGTGTGTGTGTGTTGTCGGTGTGTGTGTGTGTGTTGTCGGTGTGTGTGTGTGTGTTGTGTGTGTTTATGTGTTGTCGGTGTGTGTGTGTGTGTGTTGTCGGTGTGTGTGTGTGTATCTGTTGTCGGTGTGTGTGTGTGTGTGTGTGTTGTCGGTGTGTGTGTGTGTGTGTTGTCGGTGTGTGTGTGTGTGTGTGTTGTCGGTATGTGTGTGTGTGTTGCTGGTGTTTGTGTGTGTGTGTGTTGTCGGTGTGTGTGTGTGTGTTGTCGGTGTGTGTGTGTGTGTGTGTGTGTGTTGTCGGTGTGTGTGTGTGTGTTGTCGGTGTGTGTGTGTGTGTGTTGTCGGTGTGTGTGTGTGTGTTGTCGGTGTGTGTGTGTGTGTTGTCGGTGTGTTTGTGTGTGTGTGTGGTCGGTGTGTGTGTGTGTTGTCGGTGTGTGTGTGTGTGTTGTGTGTGTGTGTGTTGTCGGTGTGTGTGTGTGTGTTGTCGGTGTGTGTGTGTGTGTGTGTTGTCGGTGTGTGTGTGTGTGTGTGTGTGTGTCGGTGTGTGTGTGTGTGTGTTTGTGTTGTCGGTGTGTGTGTGTGTGTGTTGTGTGTGTGTGTGTTGTCGGTGTGTGTGTGTTTTGTCGGTGTGTGTGTGTGTGTGTTGTCGGTGTGTGTGTGTGTGTGTTGTCGGTGTGTGTGTGTGTGTGTTGTCGGTGTGTGTGTGTGTGTGTGTGTGTGTGTTGTCGGTGTGTGTGTGTGTTTTGTCGGTGTGTGTGTGTGTGTTGTCGGTGTGTGTGTGTGTGTGTGTGTGTTGTCGGTGTGTGTGTGTGTGTGTTGTGTGTGTGTGTGTGTGTTGTCGGTGTGTGTGTGTGTGTGTTGTCGGTGTGTGTGTGTGTGTGTGTTGTCGGTGTATGTGTGTGTGTGTTGTCGGTGTGTGTGTGTGTTGTCGGTGTGTGTGTGTGTGTGTGTTGTCGGTGTATGTGTGTGTGTGTTGTCGGTGTGTGTGTGTGTTGTCGGTGTGTGTGTGTGTGTGTGTTGTCGGTGTGTGTGTGTTGTCGGTGTGTGTGTGTGTGTGTGTTGTCGGTGTGTGTGTTATCGGTGTGTGTGTGTGTGTGTGTGTGTTGTCGGTGTGTGTGTGTTATCGGTGTGTGTGTGTGTGTTGTCGGTGTGTGTGTGTGTGTGTGTGTGTTGTCGGTGTGTGTGTGTGTGTGTTGTCGGTGTGTGTGTGTGTGTTGTCGGTGTGTGTGTGTTGTCGGTGTGTGTGTGTGTGTGTTGTGGGTGTGTTGTCGGTGTGTGTGTGTGTGTGTGTTGTCGGTGTGTGCGTGTGTGTTTTGTCGGTGTGTGTGTGTGTGTGTTGTCGGTGTGTGTGTGTGTGTTGTGTGTGTGTGTGTTGTCGGTGTGTGTGTGTGTTGTCGGTGTGTATGTGTGTGTGTGTGTGTGTTGTCGTGTGTGTGTGTGTGTTGTCGGTGTGTGTGTGTGTGTGTTGTCGGTGTGTGTGTTGTCAGTGTGTGTGTGTGTGTGTGTTGTCGGTGTGTGTGTGTGTGTGTGTTGTCGGTGTGTGTGTGTGTGTTGTCGGTGTGTGTGTGTGTGTTGTCGGTGTGTGTGTGTGTGTGTTGTCAGTGTGTGTGTGTGTTGCTGGTGTTTGTGTGTGTGTGTGTTGTCGGTGTGTGTGTGTGTGTTGTCGGTGTGTGTGTGTTGTCGGTGTGTGTGTGTGTGTGTGTGTGTGTGTGTTGTCGGTGTGTGTGTGTGTGTTGTCGGTGTGTGTGTGTGTGTTGTCGTTGTGTTTGTGTGTGTGTGTTGTCGCTGTGTGTGTGTGTGTGTTGTCGGTGTGTGTGGGTGTGTGTTGTGTGTGTGTGTGTTGTCGGTGTGTGTGTGTGTTGTCGGTGTGTGTGTGTATGTGTTGTCGGTGTGTGTGTGTGTGTGTTGTCGGTGTGTGTGTGTGTGTGTTGTCGGTGTGTGTGTGTGTGTGTTGTCGGTATGTGTGTGTGTGTTGCTGGTGTTTGTGTGTGTGTGTGTTGTCGGTGTGTGTGTGTGTGTTGTCGGTGTGTGTGTGTGTGTGTGTGTGTGTGTGTGTTGTCGGTGTGTGTGTGTGTGTTGTCGGTGTGTGTGTGTGTGTGTTGTCGGGGTGTGTGTGTGTGTGTTGTCGGTGTGTGTGTGTGTGTTGTCGGTGTGTTTGTGTGTGTGTGTGGTCGGTGTGTGTGTGTGTGTTGTCGGTGTGTGTGTGTGTGTTGTGTGTGTGTGTGTTCTCGGTGTGTGTGTGTGTGTTGTCGGTGTGTTTGTGTGTGTGTGTGGTCGGTGTGTGTGTGTGTGTGTTGTCGGTGTGTGTGTGTGTGTTGTGTGTGTGTGTGTTGTCGGTGTGTGTGTGTGTGTTGTCGGTGTGTGTGTGTGTGTGTGTTGTCGGTGTGTGTGTGTGTGTGTGTTGTCGGTGTGTGTGTGTGTGTGTGTTGTCGGTGTGTGTGTGTGTGTGTGTTGTCGGTGTGTGTGTGTGTGTGTTTGTGTTGTCGGTGTGTGTGTGTGTGTGTTGTGTGTGTGTGTGTGTTGTCGGTGTGTGTGTGTGTTGTCGGTGTGTGTGTGTGTGTGTTGTCGGTGTGTGTGTGTGTGTGTTGTCGGTGTGTGTGTGTGTTGTCGGTGTGTGTGTGTGTGTGTGTGTGTGTTGTCGGTGTGTGTGTGTGAGTTGTCGGTGTGTGTGTGTGTGTTGTCGGTGTGTGTGTGTGTGTGTGTGTTGTCGGTGTGTATGTGTGTGTGTTGTCAGTGTGTGTGTGTGTGTGTTGTCGGTGTGTGTGTGTTTATGTGTTGTCGGTGTGTGTGTGTGTGTTGTCGGTGTGTGTGTGTGTGTGTTGTCGGTTTGTGTGTGTGTGTGTGTGTTGTCGGTGTGTGTGTGTTGTCGGTGTGTGTGTGTGTGTTGTCGGTGTGTGTGTGTTGTCGGTGTGTTTGTGTGTGTGTGTTGTCGCTGTGTGTGTGTGTGTGTTGTCGGTGTGTGTGTGTGTGTGTGTTGTGTGTGTGTGTGTTGTCGGTGTGTGTGTGTGTGTGTGTTGTCGGTGTGTGTGTGTTATCGGTGTGTGTGTGTGTGTGTGTTGTCGGTGTGTGTGTGTGTGTTGTCGGTGTGTGTGTGTGTGTGTGTTGTCGCTGTGTGTGTGTGTGTGTTGTCGGTGTGTGTGTGTGTGTGTGTTGTGTGTGTGTGTGTTGTCGGTGTGTGTGTGTGTGTGTGTTGTCGGTGTGTGTGTGTTATCGGTGTGTGTGTGTGTGTGTGTTGTCGGTGTGTGTGTGTGTGTTGTCGGTGTGTGTGTGTGTGTGTTGTCGGTGTGTGTGTGTGTGTTGTCGGTGTGTGTGTGTTGTCGGTGTGTGTGTGTGTGTGTGTTGTGGGTGTGTTGTCGGTGTGTGTGTGTGTGTTGTCGGTGTGTGCGTGTGTGTTTTGTCGGTGTGTGTGTGTGTGTTGTCGGTGTGTGTGTGTTGTGTGTGTGTGTGTTGTCCGTGTGTGTGTGTGTTGTCGGTGTGTGTGTGTGTGTGTGTGTGTTGTCGGTGTGTGTGTGTGTGTTGTCGGTGTGTGTGTGTGTGTTGTCGGTGTGTGTGTGTGTGATTTGTCGGTGTGTGTGTGTGTGTGTTGTCAGTGTGTGTGTGTGTGTGTGTTGTCGGTGTGTGTGTGTGTGTGTGTTGTCGGTGTGTGTGTGTGTGTTGTCGGTGTGTGTGTGTGTGTGTTGTCAGTGTGTGTGTGTGTTGCTGGTGTTTGTGTGTGTGTGTGTTGTCGGTGTGTGTGTGTGTGTTGTCGGTGTGTGTGTGTGTGTTGTCGGTGTGTGTGTGTGTGTGTGTGTGTGTGTGTTGTCGGTGTGTGTGTGTGTGTTGTCGGTGTGTGTGTGTGTGTTGTCGGTGTGTGTGTGTTTTCGGTGTGTTTGTGTGTGTGTGTTGTCGCTGTGTGTGTGTGTTGTCGGTGTGTGTGTGTGTGTGTTGTGTGTGTGTGTGTTGTCGGTGTGTGTGTGTGTGTGTGTTGTCGGTGTGTGTGTGTGTATGTGTTGTCGGTGTGTGTGTGTGTGTGTGTGTTGTCGGTGTGTGTGTGTGTGTGTTGTCGGTGTGTGTGTGTGTGTGTGTTGTCGGTATGTGTGTGTGTGTTGCTGGTGTTTGTGTGTGTGTGTGTTGTCGGTGTGTGTGTGTGTGTTGTCGGTGTGTGTGTGTGTGTGTGTGTGTGTTGTCGGTGTGTGTGTGTGTGTTGTCGGTGTGTGTGTGTGTGTGTTGTCGGGGTGTGTGTGTGTTGTCGGTGTGTGTGTGTGTGTTGTCGGTGTGTTTGTGTGTGTGTGTGGTCGGTGTGTGTGTGTGTTGTCGGTGTGTGTGTGTGTGTTGTGTGTGTGTGTGTTGTCGGTGTGTGTGTGTGTGTTGTCGGTGTGTGTGTGTGTGTGTGTTGTCGGTGTGTGTGTGTGTGTGTGTGTGTTGTCGGTGTGTGTGTGTGTGTGTTTGTGTTGTCGGTGTGTGTGTGTGTGTGTTGTCGGTGTGTGTGTGTGTGTGTTGTCGGTGTGTGTGTGTGTGTGTTGTCGGTGTGTGTGTGTGTGTGTGTGTGTGTGTTGTCGGTGTGTGTGTGTGTGTTGTCGGTGTGTGTGTGTGTGTTGTCGGTGTGTGTGTGTGTGTGTGTGTGTGTGTTGTTGGTGTGTGTGTGTGTGTGTTGTGTGTGTGTGTGTGTGTTGTCGGTGTGTGTGTCTGTGTGTTGTCGGTGTGTGTGTGTGTGTGTGGTGTCGGTGTGTGTGTGTGTGTGTTGTCGGTGGTGTGTGTGTGTGTGTGTTGTCGGTGTGTGTGTGTGTGTGTTGTCGGTGTGTGTGTGTGTGTTGTCGGTGTGTGTGTGTGTGTGTTGTCGGTGTGTGTGTGTTATCGGTGTGTGTGTGTGTGTTGTCGGTGTGTGTGTGTGTGTGTGTGTTGTCGGTGTGTGTGTGTGTGTTGTCGGTGTGTGTGTGTGTGTTGTCGGTGTGTGTGTGTTGTCGGTGTGTGTGTGTGTGTGTTGTGGGTGTGTTGTCGGTGTGTGTGTGTGTGTGTTGTCGGTGTGTGCGTGTGTGTTTTGTCGGTGTGTGTGTGTGTGTGTTGTCGGTGTGTGTGTGTGTGTTGTGTGTGTGTGTGTTGTCGGTGTGTGTGTGTGTTGTCGGTGTGTGTGTTGTCGGTGTGTGTGTGTGTGTGTGTGTGTTGTCGTGTGTGTGTGTGTTGTCGGTGTGTGTGTGTGTGTGTGTTGTCGGTGTGTGTGTGTGTTGTCAGTGTGTGTGTGTGTGTGTGTTGTCGGTGTGTGTGTGTGTGTGTGTTGTCGGTGTGTGTGTGTGTGTTGTCGGTGTGTGTGTGTATGTTGTTGGTGTGTGTGTGTGTGTGTTGTCAGTGTGTGTGTGTGTTGTCGGTGTGTGTGTGTGTGTTGTCGGTGTGTGTGTGTTGTCGGTGTGTGTGTGTGTGTGTGTGTGTGTGTGTGTTGTCGGTGTGTGTGTGTGTGTTGTCGGTGTGTGTGTGTGTGTTGTCGGTGTGTTTGTGTGTGTGTGTTGTCGCTGTGTGTGTGTGTGTGTTGTCGGTGTGTGTGTGTGTGTGTGTGTTGTCGGTGTGTGTGTGTGTGTGTTGTCGGTGTGTGTGTGTGTGTGTGTTGTCGGTATGTGTGTGTGTGTTGCTGGTGTTTGTGTGTGTGTGTGTTGTCGGTGTGTGTGTGTGTGTTGTCGGTGTGTGTGTGTGTGTGTGTGTGTGTTGTCGGTGTGTGTGTGTGTGTTGTCGGTGTGTGTGTGTGTGTGTTGTCGGGGTGTGTGTGTGTGTGTTGTCGGTGTGTGTGTGTGTGTTGTCGGTGTGTTTGTGTGTGTGTGTGGTCGGTGTGTGTGTGTGTTGTCGGTGTGTGTGTGTGTGTGTGTGTGTGTGTGTTGTCGGTGTGTGTGTGTGTGTTGTCGGTGTGTGTGTGTGTGTGTGTTGTCGGTGTGTGTGTGTGTGTGTGTGTGTTGTCGGTGTGTGTGTGTGTGTGTTTGTGTTGTCGGTGTGTGTGTGTGTGTGTTGTCGGTGTGTGTGTGTGTGTGTTGTCGGTGTGTGTGTGTGTGTGTTGTCGGTGTGTGTGTGTGTGTGTGTGTGTGTGTGTGTTGTCGGTGTGTGTGTGTGTGTTGTCGGTGTGTGTGTGTTTTCGGTGTGTTTGTGTGTGTGTGTTGTCGCTGTGTGTGTGTGTTGTCGGTGTGTGTGTGTGTGTGTTGTGTGTGTGTGTGTTGTCGGTGTGTGTGTGTGTGTGTGTTGTCGGTGTGTGTGTGTGTATGTGTTGTCGGTGTGTGTGTGTGTGTGTGTGTTGTCGGTGTGTGTGTGTGTGTGTTGTCGGTGTGTGTGTGTGTGTGTGTTGTCGGTATGTGTGTGTGTGTTGCTGGTGTTTGTGTGTGTGTGTGTTGTCGGTGTGTGTGTGTGTGTTGTCGGTGTGTGTGTGTGTGTGTGTGTGTGTTGTCGGTGTGTGTGTGTGTGTTGTCGGTGTGTGTGTGTGTGTGTTGTCGGGGTGTGTGTGTGTTGTCGGTGTGTGTGTGTGTGTTGTCGGTGTGTTTGTGTGTGTGTGTGGTCGGTGTGTGTGTGTGTTGTCGGTGTGTGTGTGTGTGTTGTGTGTGTGTGTGTTGTCGGTGTGTGTGTGTGTGTTGTCGGTGTGTGTGTGTGTGTGTGTTGTCGGTGTGTGTGTGTGTGTGTGTGTGTTGTCGGTGTGTGTGTGTGTGTGTTTGTGTTGTCGGTGTGTGTGTGTGTGTGTTGTCGGTGTGTGTGTGTGTGTGTTGTCGGTGTGTGTGTGTGTGTGTTGTCGGTGTGTGTGTGTGTGTGTGTGTGTGTGTTGTCGGTGTGTGTGTGTGTGTTGTCGGTGTGTGTGTGTGTGTTGTCGGTGTGTGTGTGTGTGTGTGTGTGTGTGTTGTTGGTGTGTGTGTGTGTGTGTTGTGTGTGTGTGTGTGTGTTGTCGGTGTGTGTGTCTGTGTGTTGTCGGTGTGTGTGTGTGTGTGTGGTGTCGGTGTGTGTGTGTGTGTGTTGTCGGTGTGTGTGTGTGTGTGTGTGTTGTCGGTGTGTGTGTGTGTGTGTTGTCGGTGTGTGTGTGTGTGTTGTCGGTGTGTGTGTGTGTGTGTTGTCGGTGTGTGTGTGTTATCGGTGTGTGTGTGTGTGTTGTCGGTGTGTGTGTGTGTGTGTGTGTTGTCGGTGTGTGTGTGTGTGTTGTCGGTGTGTGTGTGTGTGTTGTCGGTGTGTGTGTGTTGTCGGTGTGTGTGTGTGTGTGTTGTGGGTGTGTTGTCGGTGTGTGTGTGTGTGTGTTGTCGGTGTGTGCGTGTGTGTTTTGTCGGTGTGTGTGTGTGTGTGTTGTCGGTGTGTGTGTGTGTGTTGTGTGTGTGTGTGTTGTCGGTGTGTGTGTGTGTTGTCGGTGTGTGTGTTGTCGGTGTGTGTGTGTGTGTGTGTGTGTTGTCGTGTGTGTGTGTGTGTTGTCGGTGTGTGTGTGTGTGTGTGTTGTCGGTGTGTGTGTGTGTTGTCAGTGTGTGTGTGTGTGTGTGTTGTCGGTGTGTGTGTGTGTGTGTGTTGTCGGTGTGTGTGTGTGTGTTGTCGGTGTGTGTGTGTGTGTTGTCGGTGTGTTTGTGTGTGTGTGTTGTCGCTGTGTGTGTGTGTGTGTTGTCGGTGTGTGTGTGTGTGTGTGTGTTGTCGGTGTGTGTGTGTGTGTGTTGTCGGTGTGTGTGTGTGTGTGTGTTGTCGGTATGTGTGTGTGTGTTGCTGGTGTTTGTGTGTGTGTGTGTTGTCGGTGTGTGTGTGTGTGTTGTCGGTGTGTGTGTGTGTGTGTGTGTGTGTTGTCGGTGTGTGTGTGTGTGTTGTCGGTGTGTGTGTGTGTGTGTTGTCGGGGTGTGTGTGTGTGTGTTGTCGGTGTGTGTGTGTGTGTTGTCGGTGTGTTTGTGTGTGTGTGTGGTCGGTGTGTGTGTGTGTTGTCGGTGTGTGTGTGTGTGTTGTGTGTGTGTGTGTTGTCGGTGTGTGTGTGTGTGTTGTCGGTGTGTGTGTGTGTGTGTGTTGTCGGTGTGTGTGTGTGTGTGTGTGTGTTGTCGGTGTGTGTGTGTGTGTGTTTGTGTTGTCGGTGTGTGTGTGTGTGTGTTGTCGGTGTGTGTGTGTGTGTGTTGTCGGTGTGTGTGTGTGTGTGTTGTCGGTGTGTGTGTGTGTGTGTGTGTGTGTGTGTGTTGTCGGTGTGTGTGTGTGTGTGTTGTGTCGGTGTGTGTGTGTGTGTTGTCGGTGTGTGTGTGTGTTGTCGGTGTGTGTGTGTGTGTGTGTTGTCGGTGTGTGTGTGTGTGTGTTGTCGGTGTGTGTGTGTGTGTTGTCGGTGTGTGTGTGTGTGTGTTGTCGGTGTGTGTGTGTTATCGGTGTGTCTGTGTGTGTTGTCGGTGTGTGTGTGTGTGTGTGTGTGTTGTCGGTGTGTGTGTGTGTGTTGTCGGTGTGTGTGTGTGTGTTGTCGGTGTGTGTGTGTTGTCGGTGTGTGTGTGTGTGTGTTGTGGGTGTGTTGTCGGTGTGTGTGTGTGTGTGTTGTCGGTGTGTGCGTGTGTGTTTTGTCGGTGTGTGTGTGTGTGTGTTGTCGGTGTGTGTGTGTGTGTTGTGTGTGTGTGTGTTGTCGGTGTGTGTGTGTGTTGTCGGTGTGTGTGTTGTCGGTGTGTGTGTGTGTGTGTGTGTGTTGTCGTGTGTGTGTGTGTGTTGTCGGTGTGTGTGTGTGTGTGTGTTGTCGGTGTGTGTGTGTGTTGTCAGTGTGTGTGTGTGTGTGTGTTGTCGGTGTGTGTGTGTGTGTGTGTTGTCGGTGTGTGTGTGTGTGTTGTCGGTGTGTGTGTGTATGTTGTCGGTGTGTGTGTGTGTGTGTTGTCAGTGTGTGTGTGTGTTGTCGGTGTGTGTGTGTGTGTTGTCGGTGTGTGTGTGTTGTCGGTGTGTGTGTGTGTGTGTGTGTGTGTGTTGTCGGTGTGTGTGTGTGTGTTGTCGGTGTGTGTGTGTGTGTTGTCGGTGTGTTTGTGTGTGTGTGTTGTCGCTGTGTGTGTGTGTGTGTTGTCGGTGTGTGTGTGTGTGTGTTGTGTGTGTGTGTGTTGTCGGTGTGTGTGTGTGTTGTCGGTGTGTGTGTGTATGTGTTGTCGGTGTGTGTGTGTGTGTGTTGTCGGTGTGTGTGTGTGTGTTGTCGGTGTGTGTGTGTGTGTGTTGTCGGTATGTGTGTGTGTGTTGCTGGTGTTTGTGTGTGTGTGTGTTGTCGGTGTGTGTGTGTGTGTTGTCGGTGTGTGTGTGTGTGTGTGTGTGTGTGTGTGTGTGTGTGTGTTGTCGGTGTGTGTGTGTGTGTTGTCGGTGTGTGTGTGTGTGTGTTGTCGGGGTGTGTGTGTGTGTGTTGTTGGTGTGTGTGTGTGTGTTGTCGGTGTGTTTGTGTGTGTGTGTGGTCGGTGTGTGTGTGTGTGTGTTGTCGGTGTGTGTGTGTGTTGTCGGTGTGTGTGTGTGTGTTGTGTGTGTGTGTGTTGTCGGTGTGTGTGTGTGTGTGTGTGTGTGTTGTCGGTGTGTGTGTGTGTGTTGTCGGTGTGTGTGTGTGTGTGTTGTCGGGGTGTGTGTGTGTGTGTTGTCGGTGTGTGTGTGTGTGTTGTCGGTGTGTTTGTGTGTGTGTGTGGTCGGTGTGTGTGTGTGTTGTCGGTGTGTGTGTGTGTGTTGTGTGTGTGTGTGTTGTCGGTGTGTGTGTGTGTGTTGTCGGTGTGTGTGTGTGTGTGTGTTGTCGGTGTGTGTGTGTGTGTGTGTGTGTTGTCGGTGTGTGTGTGTGTGTGTTTGTGTTGTCGGTGTGTGTGTGTGTGTGTTGTCGGTGTGTGTGTGTGTGTGTTGTCGGTGTGTGTGTGTGTGTGTTGTCGGTGTGTGTGTGTGTGTGTGTGTGTGTGTGTGTTGTCGGTGTGTGTGTGTGTGTGTTGTGTCGGTGTGTGTGTGTGTGTGTGTTGTCGGTGTGTGTGTGTGTTGTCGGTGTGTGTGTGTGTGTGTGTTGTCGGTGTGTGTGTGTGTGTGTTGTCGGTGTGTGTGTGTGTGTTGTCGGTGTGTGTGTGTGTGTGTTGTCGGTGTGTGTGTGTTATCGGTGTGTCTGTGTGTGTTGTCGGTGTGTGTGTGTGTGTGTGTGTGTTGTCGGTGTGTGTGTGTGTGTTGTCGGTGTGTGTGTGTGTGTTGTCGGTGTGTGTGTGTTGTCGGTGTGTGTGTGTGTGTGTTGTGGGTGTGTTGTCGGTGTGTGTGTGTGTGTGTTGTCGGTGTGTGCGTGTGTGTTTTGTCGGTGTGTGTGTGTGTGTGTTGTCGGTGTGTGTGTGTGTGTTGTGTGTGTGTGTGTTGTCGGTGTGTGTGTGTGTTGTCGGTGTGTGTGTTGTCGGTGTGTGTGTGTGTGTGTGTGTGTTGTCGTGTGTGTGTGTGTGTTGTCGGTGTGTGTGTGTGTGTGTGTTGTCGGTGTGTGTGTGTGTTGTCAGTGTGTGTGTGTGTGTGTGTTGTCGGTGTGTGTGTGTGTGTGTGTTGTCGGTGTGTGTGTGTGTGTTGTCGGTGTGTGTGTGTATGTTGTCGGTGTGTGTGTGTGTGTGTTGTCAGTGTGTGTGTGTGTTGTCGGTGTGTGTGTGTGTGTTGTCGGTGTGTGTGTGTTGTCGGTGTGTGTGTGTGTGTGTGTGTGTGTGTTGTCGGTGTGTGTGTGTGTGTTGTCGGTGTGTGTGTGTGTGTTGTCGGTGTGTTTGTGTGTGTGTGTTGTCGCTGTGTGTGTGTGTGTGTTGTCGGTGTGTGTGTGTGTGTGTTGTGTGTGTGTGTGTTGTCGGTGTGTGTGTGTTTTGTCGGTGTGTGTGTGTATGTGTTGTCGGTGTGTGTGTGTGTGTGTTGTCGGTGTGTGTGTGTGTGTTGTCGGTGTGTGTGTGTGTGTGTTGTCGGTATGTGTGTGTGTGTTGCTGGTGTTTGTGTGTGTGTGTGTTGTCGGTGTGTGTGTGTGTGTTGTCGGTGTGTGTGTGTGTGTGTGTGTGTGTGTGTGTGTGTGTGTGTGTTGTCGGTGTGTGTGTGTGTGTTGTCGGTGTGTGTGTGTGTGTGTTGTCGGGGTGTGTGTGTGTGTGTTGTTGGTGTGTGTGTGTGTGTTGTCGGTGTGTTTGTGTGTGTGTGTGGTCGGTGTGTGTGTGTGTGTGTTGTCGGTGTGTGTGTGTGTTGTCGGTGTGTGTGTGTGTGTTGTGTGTGTGTGTGTTGTCGGTGTGTGTGTGTGTGTTCTCGGTGTGTTTGTGTGTGTGTGTGGTCGGTGTGTGTGTGTGTGTGTTGTGTGTGTGTGTGTTGTCGGTGTGTGTGTGTGTGTTGTCGGTGTGTGTGTGTGTGTGTGTTGTCGGTGTGTGTGTGTGTGTGTGTTGTCGGTGTGTGTGTGTGTGTGTTTGTGTTGTCGGTGTGTGTGTGTGTGTGTTGTGTGTGTGTGTGTTGTCGGTGTGTGTGTGTGTTGTCGGTGTGTGTGTGTGTGTGTTGTCGGTGTGTGTGTGTGTGTGTTGTCGGTGTGTGTGTGTGTTGTCGGTGTGTGTGTGTGTGTGTGTTGTCGGTGTGTGTGTGTGTGTTGTCGGTGTGTGTGTGTGTGTTGTCGGTGTGTGTGTGTGTGTGTGTTGTCGGTGTGTATGTGTGTGTGTTGTCAGTGTGTGTGTGTGTGTGTGTTGTCGGTGTGTGTGTGTTTATGTGTTGTCGGTGTGTGTGTGTGTGTTGTCGGTGTGTGTGTGTGTTGTCGGTGTGTGTGTGTGTGTGTTGTCGGTTTGTGTGTGTGTGTGTGTGTTGTCGGTGTGTGTGTGTTGTCGGTGTGTGTGTGTGTGTTGTCGGTGTGTGTGTGTTGTCGGTGTGTTTGTGTGTGTGTGTTGTCGCTGTGTGTGTGTGTGTGTTGTCGGTGTGTGTGTGTGTGTGTGTTGTGTGTGTGTGTGTTGTCGGTGTGTGTGTGTGTGTTGTCGGTGTGTGTGTGTATGTGTTGTCGGTGTGTGTGTGTGTGTGTGTGTGTGTTGTCGGTGTGTGTGTGTGTGTGTTGTCGGTGTGTGTGTGTGTGTGTGTTGTCGGTATGTGTGTGTGTGTTGCTGGTGTTTGTGTGTGTGTGTGTTGTCGGTGTGTGTGTGTGTGTTGTCGGTGTGTGTGTGTGTGTGTGTGTGTGTGTGTGTGTTGTCGGTGTGTGTGTGTGTGTTGTCGGTGTGTGTGTGTGTGTTGTCGGTGTGTGTGTGTGTGTGTGTGTGTGTGTGTTGTTGGTGTGTGTGTGTGTGTGTTGTGTGTGTGTGTGTGTGTTGTCGGTGTGTGTGTCTGTGTGTTGTCGGTGTGTGTGTGTGTGTGTGGTGTCGGTGTGTGTGTGTGTGTGTTGTCGGTGTGTGTGTGTGTGTGTGTTGTCGGTGTGTGTGTGTGTGTGTTGTCGGTGTGTGTGTGTGTGTTGTCGGTGTGTGTGTGTGTGTGTTGTCGGTGTGTGTGTGTTGTCGGTGTGTGTGTGTGTGTTGTCGGTGTGTGTGTGTGTGTGTGTTGTCGGTGTGTGTGTGTTGTCGGTGTGTGTGTGTGTGTTGTCGGTGTGTGTGTGTTGTCGGTGTGTGTGTGTGTGTGTTGTGGGTGTGTTGTCGGTGTGTGTGTGTGTGTGTTGTCGGTGTGTGCGTGTGTGTTTTGTCGGTGTGTGTGTGTGTGTGTTGTCGGTGTGTGTGTGTGTGTTGTGTGTGTGTGTGTTGTCGGTGTGTGTGTGTGTTGTCGGTGTGTGTGTTGTCGGTGTGTGTGTGTGTGTGTGTGTGTGTTGTCGTGTGTGTGTGTGTGTTGTCGGTGTGTGTGTGTGTGTGTGTTGTCGGTGTGTGTGTGTGTTGTCAGTGTGTGTGTGTGTGTGTGTTGTCGGTGTGTGTGTGTGTGTGTGTTGTCGGTGTGTGTGTGTGTGTTGTCGGTGTGTGTGTGTATGTTGTCGGTGTGTGTGTGTGTGTGTTGTCAGTGTGTGTGTGTGTGGTCGGTGTGTGTGTGTGTGTTGTCGGTGTGTGTGTGTTGTCGGTGTGTGTGTGTGTGTGTGTGTGTGTGTTGTCGGTGTGTGTGTGTGTGTTGTCGGTGTGTGTGTGTGTGTTGTCGGTGTGTTTGTGTGTGTGTGTTGTCGCTGTGTGTGTGTGTGTGTTGTCGGTGTGTGTGTGTGTGTGTGTGTTGTCGGTGTGTGTGTGTGTGTGTTGTCGGTGTGTGTGTGTGTGTGTGTTGTCGGTATGTGTGTGTGTGTTGCTGGTGTTTGTGTGTGTGTGTGTTGTCGGTGTGTGTGTGTGTGTTGTCGGTGTGTGTGTGTGTGTGTGTGTGTGTTGTCGGTGTGTGTGTGTGTGTTGTCGGTGTGTGTGTGTGTGTGTTGACGGGGTGTGTGTGTGTGTGTTGTCGGTGTGTGTGTGTGTGTTGTCGGTGTGTTTGTGTGTGTGTGTGGTCGGTGTGTGTGTGTGTTGTCGGTGTGTGTGTGTGTGTTGTGTGTGTGTGTGTTGTCGGTGTGTGTGTGTGTGTTGTCGGTGTGTGTGTGTGTGTGTTGTCGGTGTGTGTGTGTGTGTGTGTTGTCGGTGTGTGTGTGTGTGTGTTTGTGTTGTCGGTGTGTGTGTGTGTGTGTTGTCGGTGTGTGTGTGTGTGTGTTGTCGGTGTGTGTGTGTGTGTGTTGTCGGTGTGTGTGTGTGTGTGTGTGTGTGTGTTGTCGGTGTGTGTGTGTGTGTGTTGTGTCGGTGTGTGTGTGTGTGTGTTGTCGGTGTGTGTGTGTGTTGTCGGTGTGTGTGTGTGTGTTGTCGGTGTGTGTGTGTGTGTGTTGTCGGTGTGTGTGTGTGTGTTGTCGGTGTGTGTGTGTGTGTGTTGTCGGTGTGTGTGTGTTATCGGTGTGTGTGTGTGTGTTGTCGGTGTGTGTGTGTGTGTGTGTGTGTTGTCGGTGTGTGTGTGTGTGTTGTCGGTGTGTGTGTGTGTGTTGTCGGTGTGTGTGTGTTGTCGGTGTGTGTGTGTGTGTGTTGTGGGTGTGTTGTCGGTGTGTGTGTGTGTGTGTTGTCGGTGTGTGCGTGTGTGTTTTGTCAGTCTGTGTGTGTGTGTGTTGTCGGTGTGTGTGTGTGTGTTGTGTGTGTGTGTGTTGTCGGTGTGTGTGTGTGTTGTCGGTGTGTGTGTTGTCGGTGTGTGTGTGTGTGTGTGTGTGTTGTCGTGTGTGTGTGTGTGTTGTCGGTGTGTGTGTGTGTGTGTGTTGTCGGTGTGTGTGTGTGTTGTCAGTGTGTGTGTGTGTGTGTGTTGTCGGTGTGTGTGTGTGTTGTCGGTGTGTGTGTGTGTGTTGTCGGTGTGTGTGTGTATGTTGTCGGTGTGTGTGTGTGTGTGTTGTCAGTGTGTGTGTGTGTTGTCGGTGTGTGTGTGTGTGTTGTCGGTGTGTGTGTGTTGTCGGTGTGTGTGTGTGTGTGTGTGTGTGTGTTGTCGGTGTGTGTGTGTGTGTTGTCGGTGTGTGTGTGTGTGTTGTCGGTGTGTTTGTGTGTGTGTGTTGTCGCTGTGTGTGTGTGTTGTCGGTGTGTGTGTGTGTGTGTTGTGTGTGTGTGTGTTGTCGGTGTGTGTGTGTGTTGTCGGTGTGTGTGTGTATGTGTTGTCGGTGTGTGTGTGTGTGTGTTGTCGGTGTGTGTGTGTGTGTGTTGTCGGTGTGTGTGTGTGTGTGTTGTCGGTATGTGTGTGTGTGTTGCTGGTGTTTGTGTGTGTGTGTGTTGTCGGTGTGTGTGTGTGTGTTGTCGGTGTGTGTGTGTGTGTGTGTGTGTGTGTGTGTGTGTGTGTTGTCGGTGTGTGTGTGTGTGTTGTCGGTGTGTGTGTGTGTGTGTTGTCGGGGTGTGTGTGTGTGTGTTGTTGGTGTGTGTGTGTGTGTTGTCGGTGTGTTTGTGTGTGTGTGTGGTCGGTGTGTGTGTGTGTGTGTTGTCGGTGTGTGTGTGTGTTGTCGGTGTGTGTGTGTGTTGTGTGTGTGTGTGTTGTGTGTGTGTGTGTGTGTGTTCTCGGTGTGTTTGTGTGTGTGTGTGGTCGGTGTGTGTGTGTGTGTGTTGTGTGTGTGTGTGTTGTCGGTGTGTGTGTGTGTGTTGTCGGTGTGTGTGTGTGTGTGTGTTGTCGGTGTGTGTGTGTGTGTGTGTTGTCGGTGTGTGTGTGTGTGTGTTTGTGTTGTCGGTGTGTGTGTGTGTGTGTGTTGTGTGTGTGTGTGTTGTCGGTGTGTGTGTGTGTTGTCGGTGTGTGTGTGTGTGTGTTGTCGGTGTGTGTGTGTGTGTGTTGTCGGTGTGTGTGTGTGTTGTCGGTGTGTGTGTGTGTGTGTGTGTGTTGTCGGTGTGTGTGTGTGTGTTGTCGGTGTGTGTGTGTGTGTTGTCGGTGTGTGTGTGTGTGTGTGTGTTGTCGGTGTGTATGTGTGTGTGTTGTCAGTGTGTGTGTGTGTGTGTGTTGTCGGTGTGTGTGTGTTTATGTGTTGTCGGTGTGTGTGTGTGTGTTGTCGGTGTGTGTGTGTGTTGTCGGTGTGTGTGTGTGTGTGTTGTCGGTTTGTGTGTGTGTGTGTGTGTTGTCGGTGTGTGTGTGTTGTCGGTGTGTGTGTGTGTGTTGTCGGTGTGTGTGTGTTGTCGGTGTGTTTGTGTGTGTGTGTTGTCGCTGTGTGTGTGTCTGTGTTGTCGGTGTGTGTGTGTGTGTGTGTTGTGTGTGTGTGTGTTGTCGGTGTGTGTGTGTGTGTTGTCGGTGTGTGTGTGTGTATGTGTTGTCGGTGTGTGTGTGTGTGTGTGTGTGTGTTGTCGGTGTGTGTGTGTGTGTGTTGTCGGTGTGTGTGTGTGTGTGTGTTGTCGGTATGTGTGTGTGTGTTGCTGGTGTTTGTGTGTGTGTGTGTTGTCGGTGTGTGTGTGTGTGTTGTCGGTGTGTGTGTGTGTGTGTGTGTGTGTGTGTGTGTTGTCGGTGTGTGTGTGTGTGTTGTCGGTGTGTGTGTGTGTGTGTTGTCGGGGTGTGTGTGTGTTGTCGGTGTGTGTGTGTTGTCGGTGTGTTTGTGTGTGTGTGTGGTCGGTGTGTGTGTGTGTGTGTTGTCGGTGTGTGTGTGTGTGTTGTGTGTGTGTGTGTTGTCGGTGTGTGTGTGTGTGTTGTCGGTGTGTGTGTGTGTGTGTGTGTGTTGTCGGTGTGTGTGTGTGTGTGTGTGTGTGTTGTCGGTGTGTGTGTGTGTGTGTTTGTGTTGTCGGTGTGTGCGTGTGTGTGTTGTGTGTGTGTGTGTTGTCGGTGTGTGTGTGTTTTGTCGGTGTGTGTGTGTGTGTGTTGTCGGTGTGTGTGTGTGTGTGTTGTCGGTGTGTGTGTGTGTGTTGTCGGTGTGTGTGTGTGTGTGTGTGTGTGTGTGTTGTCGGTGTGTGTGTGTGTGTTGTCGGTGTGTGTGTGTGTGTTGTCGGTGTGTGTGTGTGTGTGTGTGTGTGTGTGTGTGTTGTCGGTGTGTGTGTGTGTGTTGTCGGTGTGTGTGTGTGTGTGTGTGTGTGTTGTCGGTGTGTGTGTGTGTGTTGTCGGTGTGTGTGTGTGTGTGTTGTCGGGGTGTGTGTGTGTGTGTTGTCGGTGTGTGTGTGTGTGTTGTCGGTGTGTTTGTGTGTGTGTGTGGTCGGTGTGTGTGTGTGTTGTCGGTGTGTGTGTGTGTGTTGTGTGTGTGTGTGTTGTCGGTGTGTGTGTGTGTGTTGTCGGTGTGTGTGTGTGTGTGTGTGTTGTCGGTGTGTGTGTGTGTGTGTGTGTTGTCGGTGTGTGTGTGTGTGTGTTTGTGTTGTCGGTGTGTGTGTGTGTGTGTTGTCGGTGTGTGTGTGTGTGTGTTGTCGGTGTGTGTGTGTGTGTGTTGTCGGTGTGTGTGTGTGTGTGTGTGTGTGTGTGTGTGTGTGTGTTGTCGGTGTGTGTGTGTGTGTTGTCGGTGTGTGTGTGTGTGTTGTCGGTGTGTGTGTGTGTGTGTGTGTGTTGTTGGTGTGTGTGTGTGTGTGTTGTGTGTGTGTGTGTGTTGTCGGTGTGTGTGTGTGTGTGTTGTCGGTGTGTGTGTGTGTTGTCGGTGTGTGTGTGTGTGTGTGTTGTCGGTGTGTGTGTGTGTGTGTTGTCGGTGTGTGTGTGTGTGTTGTCGGTGTGTGTGTGTGTGTTGTCGGTGTGTGTGTGTTATCGGTGTGTGTGTGTGTGTTGTCGGTGTGTGTGTGTATGTTGTCGGTGTGTGTGTGTGTGTGTTGTCAGTGTGTGTGTGTGTTGTCGGTGTGTGTGTGTGTGTTGTCGGTGTGTGTGTGTTGTCGGTGTGTGTGTGTGTGTGTGTGTGTGTTGTCGGTGTGTGTGTGTGTGTTGTCGGTGTGTGTGTGTGTGTTGTCGGTGTGTTTGTGTGTGTGTGTTGTCGCTGTGTGTGTGTGTGTGTTGTCGGTGTGTGTGTGTGTGTGTGTGTTGTCGGTGTGTGTGTGTGTGTGTTGTCGGTGTGTGTGTGTGTGTGTGTTGTCGGTATGTGTGTGTGTGTTGCTGGTGTTTGTGTGTGTGTGTGTTGTCGGTGTGTGTGTGTGTGTTGTCGGTGTGTGTGTGTGTTTGTGTGTGTGTTGTCGGTGTGTGTGTGTGTGTTGTCGGTGTGTGTGTGTGTGTGTTGTCGGGGTGTGTGTGTGTGTGTTGTCGGTGTGTGTGTGTGTGTTGTCGGTGTGTTTGTGTGTGTGTGTGGTCGGTGTGTGTGTGTGTTGTCGGTGTGTGTGTGTGTGTTGTGTGTGTGTGTGTTGTCGGTGTGTGTGTGTGTGTTGTCGGTGTGTGTGTGTGTGTGTGTTGTCGGTGTGTGTGTGTGTGTGTGTGTGTTGTCGGTGTGTGTGTGTGTGTGTTTGTGTTGTCGGTGTGTGTGTGTGTGTGTTGTCGGTGTGTGTGTGTGTGTGTTGTCGGTGTGTGTGTGTGTGTGTTGTCGGTGTGTGTGTGTGTGTGTGTGTGTTGTCGGTGTGTGTGTGTGTGTGTTGTGTGTGTGTGTGTGTGTTGTCGGTGTGTGTGTGTGTGTGTTGTCGGTGTGTGTGTGTGTGTGTTGTCGGTGTGTGTGTGTGTGTGTGTTGTCGGTATGTGTGTGTGTGTTGCTGGTGTTTGTGTGTGTGTGTGTTGTCGGTGTGTGTGTGTGTGTTGTCGGTGTGTGTGTGTGTGTGTGTGTTGTCGGTGTGTGTGTGTGTGTTGTCGGTGTGTGTGTGTGTGTGTTGTCGGGGTGTGTGTGTGTGTGTTGTCGGTGTGTGTGTGTGTGTTGTCGGTGTGTTTGTGTGTGTGTGTGGTCGGTGTGTGTGTGTGTTGTCGGTGTGTGTGTGTGTGTTGTGTGTGTGTGTGTTGTCGGTGTGTGTGTGTGTGTTGTCGGTGTGTGTGTGTGTGTGTGTTGTCGGTGTGTGTGTGTGTGTGTGTGTTGTCGGTGTGTGTGTGTGTGTGTTTGTGTTGTCGGTGTGTGTGTGTGTGTGTTGTCGGTGTGTGTGTGTGTGTGTTGTCGGTGTGTGTGTGTGTGTGTTGTCGGTGTGTGTGTGTGTGTGTGTGTGTGTGTTGTCGGTGTGTGTGTGTGTGTTGTCGGTGTGTGTGTGTGTGTTGTCGGTGTGTGTGTGTGTGTGTGTGTATTGTTGGTGTGTGTGTGTGTGTGTTGTGTGTGTGTGTGTGTGTGTTGTCGGTGTGTGTGTGTGTGTGTTGTCGGTGTGTGTGTGTGTTGTCGGTGTGTGTGTGTGTGTGTGTTGTCGGTGTGTGTGTGTGTGTGTGTGTTGTCGGTGTGTGTGTGTGTGTTGTCGGTGTGTGTGTGTGTGTTGTCGGTGTGTGTGTGTTATCGGTGTGTGTGTGTGTGTTGTCGGTGTGTGTGTGTATGTTGTCGGTGTGTGTGTGTGTGTGTTGTCAGTGTGTGTGTGTGTTGTCGGTGTGTGTGTGTGTGTTGTCGGTGTGTGTGTGTTGTCGGTGTGTGTGTGTGTGTGAGTGTGTGTGTTGTCGGTGTGTGTGTGTGTGTTGTCGGTGTGTGTGTGTGTGTTGTCGGTGTGTTTGTGTGTGTGTGTTGTCGCTGTGTGTGTGTGTGTGTTGTCGGTGTGTGTGTGTGTGTGTGTGTTGTCGGTGTGTGTGTGTGTGTGTTGTCGGTGTGTGTGTGTGTGTGTGTTGTCGGTATGTGTGTGTGTGTTGCTGGTGTTTGTGTGTGTGTGTGTTGTCGGTGTGTGTGTGTGTGTTGTCGGTGTGTGTGTGTGTTTGTGTGTGTGTTGTCGGTGTGTGTGTGTGTGTTGTCGGTGTGTGTGTGTGTGTGTTGTCGGGGTGTGTGTGTGTGTGTTGTCGGTGTGTGTGTGTGTGTTGTCGGTGTGTTTGTGTGTGTGTGTGGTCGGTGTGTGTGTGTGTTGTCGGTGTGTGTGTGTGTGTTGTGTGTGTGTGTGTGTGTTGTCGGTGTGTGTGTGTGTGTTGTCGGTGTGTGTGTGTGTGTGTGTTGTCGGTGTGTGTGTGTGTGTGTGTGTGTTGTCGGTGTGTGTGTGTGTGTGTTTGTGTTGTCGGTGTGTGTGTGTGTGTGTTGTCGGTGTGTGTGTGTGTGTGTTGTCGGTGTGTGTGTGTGTGTGTTGTCGGTGTGTGTGTGTGTGTGTGTGTGTTGTCGGTGTGTGTGTGTGTGTGTTGTGTCGGTGTGTGTGTGTGTGTGTTGTCGGTGTGTGTGTGTGTTGTCGGTGTGTGTGTGTGTGTGTGTTGTCGGTGTGTGTGTGTGTGTGTTGTCGGTGTGTGTGTGTGTGTTGTCGGTGTGTGTGTGTGTGTGTTGTCGGTGTGTGTGTGTTATCGGTGTGTGTGTGTGTGTTGTCGGTGTGTGTGTGTGTGTGTGTGTGTTGTCGGTGTGTGTGTGTGTGTTGTCGGTGTGTGTGTGTGTGTTGTCGGTGTGTGTGTGTTGTCGGTGTGTGTGTGTGTGTGTTGTGGGTGTGTTGTCGGTGTGTGTGTGTGTGTGTTGTCGGTGTGTGCGTGTGTGTTTTGTCGGTGTGTGTGTGTGTGTGTTGTCGGTGTGTGTGTGTGTGTTGTGTGTGTGTGTGTTGTCGGTGTGTGTGTGTGTTGTCGGTGTGTGTGTTGTCGGTGTGTGTGTGTGTGTGTGTGTGTTGTCGTGTGTGTGTGTGTGTTGTCGGTGTGTGTGTGTGTGTGTGTTGTCGGTGTGTGTGTGTGTTGTCAGTGTGTGTGTGTGTGTGTGTTGTCGGTGTGTGTGTGTGTTGTCGGTGTGTGTGTGTGTGTTGTCGGTGTGTGTGTGTATGTTGTCGGTGTGTGTGTGTGTGTGTTGTCAGTGTGTGTGTGTGTTGTCGGTGTGTGTGTGTGTGTTGTCGGTGTGTGTGTGTTGTCGGTGTGTGTGTGTGTGTGTGTGTGTGTGTGTGTTGTCGGTGTGTGTGTGTGTGTGTTGTCGGTGTGTGTGTGTGTGTTGTCGGTGTGTTTGTGTGTGTGTGTTGTCGCTGTGTGTGTGTGTGTGTTGTCGGTGTGTGTGTGTGTGTGTTGTGTGTGTGTGTGTGTGTGTTGTCGGTGTGTGTGTGTGTGTTGTCGGTGTGTGTGTGTGTGTTGCTGGTGTTTGTGTGTGTGTGTGTTGTCGGTGTGTGTGTGTGTGTGTTGTCGGTATGTGTGTGTGTGTTGCTGGTGTTTGTGTGTGTGTGTGTTGTCGGTGTGTGTGTGTGTGTTGTCGGTGTGTGTGTGTGTGTGTGTTGTCGGTGTGTGTGTGTGTGTGTTGTCGGTGTGTGTGTGTGTTGTCGGTGTGTGTGTGTGTGTGTGTTGTCGGTGTGTGTGTGTGTGTTGTCGGTGTGTGTGTGTGTGTTGTCGGTGTGTGTGTGTGTGTGTGTGTTGTCGGTGTGTATGTGTGTGTGTTGTCAGTGTGTGTGTGTGTGTGTGTTGTCGGTGTGTGTGTGTTTATGTGTTGTCGGTGTGTGTGTGTGTGTTGTCGGTGTGTGTGTGTGTTGTCGGTGTGTGTGTGTGTGTGTGTTGTCGGTTTGTGTGTGTGTGTGTGTGTTGTCGGTGTGTGTGTGTTGTCGGTGTGTGTGTGTGTGTTGTCGGTGTGTGTGTGTTGTCGGTGTGTTTGTGTGTGTGTGTTGTCGCTGTGTGTGTGTGTGTGTTGTCGGTGTGTGTGTGTGTGTGTGTTGTGTGTGTGTGTGTTGTCGGTGTGTGTGTGTGTGTTGTCGGTGTGTGTGTGTGTATGTGTTGTCGGTGTGTGTGTGTGTGTGTGTGTGTGTTGTCGGTGTGTGTGTGTGTGTGTTGTCGGTGTGTGTGTGTGTGTGTGTTGTCGGTATGTGTGTGTGTGTTGCTGGTGTTTGTGTGTGTGTGTGTTGTCGGTGTGTGTGTGTGTGTTGTCGGTGTGTGTGTGTGTGTGTGTGTGTGTGTGTTGTCGGTGTGTGTGTGTGTGTTGTCGGTGTGTGTGTGTGTGTGTTGTCGGGGTGTGTGTGTGTTGTCGGTGTGTGTGTGTTGTCGGTGTGTTTGTGTGTGTGTGTGGTCGGTGTGTGTGTGTGTGTGTTGTCGGTGTGTGTGTGTGTGTTGTGTGTGTGTGTGTTGTCGGTGTGTGTGTGTGTGTTGTCGGTGTGTGTGTGTGTGTGTGTGTGTTGTCGGTGTGTGTGTGTGTGTGTGTGTGTGTTGTCGGTGTGTGTGTGTGTGTGTTTGTGTTGTCGGTGTGTGCGTGTGTGTGTTGTGTGTGTGTGTGTTGTCGGTGTGTGTGTGTTTTGTCGGTGTGTGTGTGTGTGTGTTGTCGGTGTGTGTGTGTGTGTGTGTTGTCGGTGTGTGTGTGTGTGTTGTCGGTGTGTGTGTGTGTGTGTGTGTGTGTGTTGTCGGTGTGTGTGTGTGTGTTGTCGGTGTGTGTGTGTGTGTTGTCGGTGTGTGTGTGTGTGTGTTTGTGTTGTCGGTGTGTGTGTGTGTGTGTTTGTGTTGTCGGTGTGTGTGTGTGTTGTCGGTGTGTGTGTGTGTGTGTTGTCGGTGTGTGTGTGTGTGTGTTGTCGGTGTGTGTGTGTGTTGTCGGTGTGTGTGTGTGTGTGTGTGTGTTGTCGGTGTGTGTGTGTGTGTTGTCGGTGTGTGTGTGTGTGTTGTCGGTGTGTGTGTGTGTGTGTGTGTTGTCGGTGTGTATGTGTGTGTGTTGTCAGTGTGTGTGTGTGTGTGTGTTGTCGGTGTGTGTGTGTTTATGTGTTGTCGGTGTGTGTGTGTGTGTTGTCGGTGTGTGTGTGTGTTGTCGGTGTGTGTGTGTGTGTGTGTTGTCGGTTTGTGTGTGTGTGTGTGTGTTGTCGGTGTGTGTGTGTTGTCGGTGTGTGTGTGTGTGTTGTCGGTGTGTGTGTGTTGTCGGTGTGTTTGTGTGTGTGTGTTGTCGCTGTGTGTGTGTGTGTGTTGTCGGTGTGTGTGTGTGTGTGTGTTGTGTGTGTGTGTGTTGTCGGTGTGTGTGTGTGTGTTGTCGGTGTGTGTGTGTATGTGTTGTCGGTGTGTGTGTGTGTGTGTGTGTGTGTTGTCGGTGTGTGTGTGTGTGTGTTGTCGGTGTGTGTGTGTGTGTGTGTTGTCGGTATGTGTGTGTGTGTTGCTGGTGTTTGTGTGTGTGTGTGTTGTCGGTGTGTGTGTGTGTGTTGTCGGTGTGTGTGTGTGTGTGTGTGTGTGTGTGTGTGTGTGTGTTGTCGGTGTGTGTGTGTGTGTTGTCGGTGTGTGTGTGTGTGTTGTCGGTGTGTGTGTGTGTGTGTGTGTGTGTGTTGTTGGTGTGTGTGTGTGTGTGTTGTGTGTGTGTGTGTGTGTTGTCGGTGTGTGTGTCTGTGTGTTGTCGGTGTGTGTGTGTGTGTGTGGTGTCGGTGTGTGTGTGTGTGTGTTGTCGGTGTGTGTGTGTGTGTGTGTTGTCGGTGTGTGTGTGTGTGTGTTGTCGGTGTGTGTGTGTGTGTTGTCGGTGTGTGTGTGTGTGTGTTGTCGGTGTGTGTGTGTTATCGGTGTGTGTGTGTGTGTTGTCGGTGTGTGTGTGTGTGTGTGTGTTGTCGGTGTGTGTGTGTTGTCGGTGTGTGTGTGTGTGTTGTCGGTGTGTGTGTGTTGTCGGTGTGTGTGTGTGTGTGTTGTGGGTGTGTTGTCGGTGTGTGTGTGTGTGTGTTGTCGGTGTGTGCGTGTGTGTTTTGTCGGTGTGTGTGTGTGTGTGTTGTCGGTGTGTGTGTGTGTGTTGTGTGTGTGTGTGTTGTCGGTGTGTGTGTGTGTTGTCGGTGTGTGTGTTGTCGGTGTGTGTGTGTGTGTGTGTGTGTGTTGTCGTGTGTGTGTGTGTGTTGTCGGTGTGTGTGTGTGTGTGTGTTGTCGGTGTGTGTGTGTGTTGTCAGTGTGTGTGTGTGTGTGTGTTGTCGGTGTGTGTGTGTGTGTGTGTTGTCGGTGTGTGTGTGTGTGTTGTCGGTGTGTGTGTGTATGTTGTCGGTGTGTGTGTGTGTGTGTTGTCAGTGTGTGTGTGTGTGGTCGGTGTGTGTGTGTGTGTTGTCGGTGTGTGTGTGTTGTCGGTGTGTGTGTGTGTGTGTGTGTGTGTGTTGTCGGTGTGTGTGTGTGTGTTGTCGGTGTGTGTGTGTGTGTTGTCGGTGTGTTTGTGTGTGTGTGTTGTCGCTGTGTGTGTGTGTGTGTGTGTGTTGTCGGTGTGTGTGTGTGTGTGTGTGTGTGTTGTCGGTGTGTGTGTGTGTGTGTTTGTGTTGTCGGTGTGTGCGTGTGTGTGTTGTGTGTGTGTGTGTTGTCGGTGTGTGTGTGTTTTGTCGGTGTGTGTGTGTGTGTGTTGTCGGTGTGTGTGTGTGTGTGTGTTGTCGGTGTGTGTGTGTGTGTTGTCGGTGTGTGTGTGTGTGTGTGTGTGTGTTGTCGGTGTGTGTGTGTGTGTTGTCGGTGTGTGTGTGTGTGTTGTCGGTGTGTGTGTGTGTGTGTTTGTGTTGTCGGTGTGTGTGTGTGTGTGTTTGTGTTGTCGGTGTGTGTGTGTGTTGTCGGTGTGTGTGTGTGTGTGTTGTCGGTGTGTGTGTGTGTGTGTTGTCGGTGTGTGTGTGTGTTGTCGGTGTGTGTGTGTGTGTGTGTGTGTGTTGTCGGTGTGTGTGTGTGTGTTGTCGGTGTGTGTGTGTGTGTTGTCGGTGTGTGTGTGTGTGTGTGTGTTGTCGGTGTGTATGTGTGTGTGTTGTCAGTGTGTGTGTGTGTGTGTGTTGTCGGTGTGTGTGTGTTTATGTGTTGTCGGTGTGTGTGTGTGTGTTGTCGGTGTGTGTGTGTGTTGTCGGTGTGTGTGTGTGTGTGTTGTCGGTTTGTGTGTGTGTGTGTGTGTTGTCGGTGTGTGTGTGTTGTCGGTGTGTGTGTGTGTGTTGTCGGTGTGTGTGTGTTGTCGGTGTGTTTGTGTGTGTGTGTTGTCGCTGTGTGTGTGTGTGTGTTGTCGGTGTGTGTGTGTGTGTGTGTTGTGTGTGTGTGTGTTGTCGGTGTGTGTGTGTGTGTTGTCGGTGTGTGTGTGTATGTGTTGTCGGTGTGTGTGTGTGTGTGTGTGTGTGTTGTCGGTGTGTGTGTGTGTGTGTTGTCGGTGTGTGTGTGTGTGTGTGTTGTCGGTATGTGTGTGTGTGTTGCTGGTGTTTGTGTGTGTGTGTGTTGTCGGTGTGTGTGTGTGTGTTGTCGGTGTGTGTGTGTGTGTGTGTGTGTGTGTGTGTGTGTGTTGTCGGTGTGTGTGTGTGTGTTGTCGGTGTGTGTGTGTGTGTTGTCGGTGTGTGTGTGTGTGTGTGTGTGTGTGTTGTTGGTGTGTGTGTGTGTGTGTTGTGTGTGTGTGTGTGTGTTGTCGGTGTGTGTGTCTGTGTGTTGTCGGTGTGTGTGTGTGTGTGTGGTGTCGGTGTGTGTGTGTGTGTGTTGTCGGTGTGTGTGTGTGTGTGTGTTGTCGGTGTGTGTGTGTGTGTGTTGTCGGTGTGTGTGTGTGTGTTGTCGGTGTGTGTGTGTGTGTGTTGTCGGTGTGTGTGTGTTATCGGTGTGTGTGTGTGTGTTGTCGGTGTGTGTGTGTGTGTGTGTGTTGTCGGTGTGTGTGTGTTGTCGGTGTGTGTGTGTGTGTGTTGTCGGTGTGTGTGTGTTGTCGGTGTGTGTGTGTGTGTGTTGTGGGTGTGTTGTCGGTGTGTGTGTGTGTGTGTTGTCGGTGTGTGCGTGTGTGTTTTGTCGGTGTGTGTGTGTGTGTGTTGTCGGTGTGTGTGTGTGTGTTGTGTGTGTGTGTGTTGTCGGTGTGTGTGTGTGTTGTCGGTGTGTGTGTTGTCGGTGTGTGTGTGTGTGTGTGTGTGTGTTGTCGTGTGTGTGTGTGTGTTGTCGGTGTGTGTGTGTGTGTGTGTTGTCGGTGTGTGTGTGTGTTGTCAGTGTGTGTGTGTGTGTGTGTTGTCGGTGTGTGTGTGTGTGTGTGTTGTCGGTGTGTGTGTGTGTGTTGTCGGTGTGTGTGTGTATGTTGTCGGTGTGTGTGTGTGTGTGTTGTCAGTGTGTGTGTGTGTGGTCGGTGTGTGTGTGTGTGTTGTCGGTGTGTGTGTGTTGTCGGTGTGTGTGTGTGTGTGTGTGTGTGTGTTGTCGGTGTGTGTGTGTGTGTTGTCGGTGTGTGTGTGTGTGTTGTCGGTGTGTTTGTGTGTGTGTGTTGTCGCTGTGTGTGTGTGTGTGTTGTCGGTGTGTGTGTGTGTGTGTGTGTTGTCGGTGTGTGTGTGTGTGTGTTGTCGGTGTGTGTGTGTGTGTGTGTTGTCGGTATGTGTGTGTGTGTTGCTGGTGTTTGTGTGTGTGTGTGTTGTCGGTGTGTGTGTGTGTGTTGTCGGTGTGTGTGTGTGTGTGTGTGTGTGTTGTCGGTGTGTGTGTGTGTGTTGTCGGTGTGTGTGTGTGTGTGTTGACGGGGTGTGTGTGTGTGTGTTGTCGGTGTGTGTGTGTGTGTTGTCGGTGTGTTTGTGTGTGTGTGTGGTCGGTGTGTGTGTGTGTTGTCGGTGTGTGTGTGTGTGTTGTGTGTGTGTGTGTTGTCGGTGTGTGTGTGTGTGTTGTCGGTGTGTGTGTGTGTGTGTGTTGTCGGTGTGTGTGTGTGTGTGTGTTGTCGGTGTGTGTGTGTGTGTGTTTGTGTTGTCGGTGTGTGTGTGTGTGTGTTGTCGGTGTGTGTGTGTGTGTGTTGTCGGTGTGTGTGTGTGTGTGTTGTCGGTGTGTGTGTGTGTGTGTGTGTGTGTGTTGTCGGTGTGTGTGTGTGTGTGTTGTGTCGGTGTGTGTGTGTGTGTGTTGTCGGTGTGTGTGTGTGTTGTCGGTGTGTGTGTGTGTGTTGTCGGTGTGTGTGTGTGTGTGTTGTCGGTGTGTGTGTGTGTGTTGTCGGTGTGTGTGTGTGTGTGTTGTCGGTGTGTGTGTGTTATCGGTGTGTGTGTGTGTGTTGTCGGTGTGTGTGTGTGTGTGTGTGTGTTGTCGGTGTGTGTGTGTGTGTTGTCGGTGTGTGTGTGTGTGTTGTCGGTGTGTGTGTGTTGTCGGTGTGTGTGTGTGTGTGTTGTGGGTGTGTTGTCGGTGTGTGTGTGTGTGTGTTGTCGGTGTGTGCGTGTGTGTTTTGTCAGTGTGTGTGTGTGTGTGTTGTCGGTGTGTGTGTGTGTGTTGTGTGTGTGTGTGTTGTCGGTGTGTGTTGTCGGTGTGTGTGTTGTCGGTGTGTGTGTGTGTGTGTGTGTGTTGTCGTGTGTGTGTGTGTGTTGTCGGTGTGTGTGTGTGTGTGTGTTGTCGGTGTGTGTGTGTGTTGTCAGTGTGTGTGTGTGTGTGTGTTGTCGGTGTGTGTGTGTGTGTGTGTTGTCGGTGTGTGTGTGTGTGTTGTCGGTGTGTGTGTGTATGTTGTCGGTGTGTGTGTGTGTGTGTTGTCAGTGTGTGTGTGTGTTGTCGGTGTGTGTGTGTGTGTTGTCGGTGTGTGTGTGTTGTCGGTGTGTGTGTGTGTGTGTGTGTGTGTGTTGTCGGTGTGTGTGTGTGTGTTGTCGGTGTGTGTGTGTGTGTTGTCGGTGTGTTTGTGTGTGTGTGTTGTCGCTGTGTGTGTGTGTTGTCGGTGTGTGTGTGTGTGTTGTGTGTGTGTGTGTTGTCGGTGTGTGTGTGTGTTGTCGGTGTGTGTGTGTGTGTTGTGTGTGTGTGTGTTGTCGGTGTGTGTGTGTGTGTTCTCGGTGTGTTTGTGTGTGTGTGTGGTCGGTGTGTGTGTGTGTGTGTTGTGTGTGTGTGTGTTGTCGGTGTGTGTGTGTGTGTTGTCGGTGTGTGTGTGTGTGTGTGTTGTCGGTGTGTGTGTGTGTGTGTGTTGTCGGTGTGTGTGTGTGTGTGTGTTTGTGTTGTCGGTGTGTGTGTGTGTGTGTGTTGTGTGTGTGTGTGTTGTCGGTGTGTGTGTGTGTTGTCGGTGTGTGTGTGTGTGTGTTGTCGGTGTGTGTGTGTGTGTGTTGTCGGTGTGTGTGTGTGTTGTCGGTGTGTGTGTGTGTGTGTGTGTGTTGTCGGTGTGTGTGTGTGTGTTGTCGGTGTGTGTGTGTGTGTTGTCGGTGTGTGTGTGTGTGTGTGTGTTGTCGGTGTGTATGTGTGTGTGTTGTCAGTGTGTGTGTGTGTGTGTGTTGTCGGTGTGTGTGTGTTTATGTGTTGTCGGTGTGTGTGTGTGTGTTGTCGGTGTGTGTGTGTGTTGTCGGTGTGTGTGTGTGTGTGTTGTCGGTTTGTGTGTGTGTGTGTGTGTTGTCGGTGTGTGTGTGTTGTCGGTGTGTGTGTGTGTGTTGTCGGTGTGTGTGTGTTGTCGGTGTGTTTGTGTGTGTGTGTTGTCGCTGTGTGTGTGTCTGTGTTGTCGGTGTGTGTGTGTGTGTGTGTTGTGTGTGTGTGTGTTGTCGGTGTGTGTGTGTGTGTTGTCGGTGTGTGTGTGTGTATGTGTTGTCGGTGTGTGTGTGTGTGTGTGTGTGTGTTGTCGGTGTGTGTGTGTGTGTGTTGTCGGTGTGTGTGTGTGTGTGTGTTGTCGGTATGTGTGTGTGTGTTGCTGGTGTTTGTGTGTGTGTGTGTTGTCGGTGTGTGTGTGTGTGTTGTCGGTGTGTGTGTGTGTGTGTGTGTGTGTGTGTGTGTTGTCGGTGTGTGTGTGTGTGTTGTCGGTGTGTGTGTGTGTGTGTTGTCGGGGTGTGTGTGTGTTGTCGGTGTGTGTGTGTTGTCGGTGTGTTTGTGTGTGTGTGTGGTCGGTGTGTGTGTGTGTGTGTTGTCGGTGTGTGTGTGTGTGTTGTGTGTGTGTGTGTTGTCGGTGTGTGTGTGTGTGTTGTCGGTGTGTGTGTGTGTGTGTGTGTGTTGTCGGTGTGTGTGTGTGTGTGTGTGTGTGTTGTCGGTGTGTGTGTGTGTGTGTTTGTGTTGTCGGTGTGTGCGTGTGTGTGTTGTGTGTGTGTGTGTTGTCGGTGTGTGTGTGTGTTTGTCGGTGTGTGTGTGTGTGTGTTGTCGGTGTGTGTGTGTGTGTGTTGTCGGTGTGTGTGTGTGTGTTGTCGGTGTGTGTGTGTGTGTGTGTGTGTGTGTGTTGTCGGTGTGTGTGTGTGTGTTGTCGGTGTGTGTGTGTGTGTTGTCGGTGTGTGTGTGTGTGTGTGTGTGTGTGTGTGTGTTGTCGGTGTGTGTGTGTGTGTTGTCGGTGTGTGTGTGTGTGTGTGTGTGTGTTGTCGGTGTGTGTGTGTGTGTTGTCGGTGTGTGTGTGTGTGTGTTGTCGGGGTGTGTGTGTGTGTGTTGTCGGTGTGTGTGTGTGTGTTGTCGGTGTGTTTGTGTGTGTGTGTGGTCGGTGTGTGTGTGTGTTGTCGGTGTGTGTGTGTGTGTTGTGTGTGTGTGTGTTGTCGGTGTGTGTGTGTGTGTTGTCGGTGTGTGTGTGTGTGTGTGTGTTGTCGGTGTGTGTGTGTGTGTGTGTGTTGTCGGTGTGTGTGTGTGTGTGTTTGTGTTGTCGGTGTGTGTGTGTGTGTGTTGTCGGTGTGTGTGTGTGTGTGTTGTCGGTGTGTGTGTGTGTGTGTGTTGTCGGTGTGTGTGTGTGTGTGTGTGTGTGTGTTGTCGGTGTGTGTGTGTGTGTTGTCGGTGTGTGTGTGTGTGTTGTCGGTGTGTGTGTGTGTGTGTGTGTGTGTTGTTGGTGTGTGTGTGTGTGTGTTGTGTGTGTGTGTGTGTTGTCGGTGTGTGTGTGTGTGTGTTGTCGGTGTGTGTGTGTGTTGTCGGTGTGTGTGTGTGTGTGTGTTGTCGGTGTGTGTGTGTGTGTGTTGTCGGTGTGTGTGTGTGTGTTGTCGGTGTGTGTGTGTGTGTGTTGTCGGTGTGTGTGTGTTGTCGGTGTGTGTGTGTGTGTTGTCGGTGTGTGTGTGTATGTTGTCGGTGTGTGTGTGTGTGTGTTGTCGGTGTGTGTGTGTGTTGTCGGTGTGTGTGTGTGTGTTGTCGGTGTGTGTGTGTTGTCGGTGTGTGTGTGTGTGTGTGTGTGTGTTGTCGGTGTGTGTGTGTGTGTTGTCGGTGTGTGTGTGTGTGTTGTCGGTGTGTTTGTGTGTGTGTGTTGTCGCTGTGTGTGTGTGTGTGTTGTCGGTGTGTGTGTGTGTGTGTGTGTTGTCGGTGTGTGTGTGTGTGTGTTGTCGGTGTGTGTGTGTGTGTGTGTTGTCGGTATGTGTGTGTGTGTTGCTGGTGTTTGTGTGTGTGTGTGTTGTCGGTGTGTGTGTGTGTGTTGTCGGTGTGTGTGTGTGTTTGTGTGTGTGTTGTCGGTGTGTGTGTGTGTGTTGTCGGTGTGTGTGTGTGTGTGTTGTCGGGGTGTGTGTGTGTGTGTTGTCGGTGTGTGTGTGTGTGTTGTCGGTGTGTTTGTGTGTGTGTGTGGTCGGTGTGTGTGTGTGTTGTCGGTGTGTGTGTGTGTGTTGTGTGTGTGTGTGTTGTCGGTGTGTGTGTGTGTGTTGTCGGTGTGTGTGTGTGTGTGTGTTGTCGGTGTGTGTGTGTGTGTGTGTGTGTTGTCGGTGTGTGTGTGTGTGTGTTTGTGTTGTCGGTGTGTGTGTGTGTGTGTTGTCGGTGTGTGTGTGTGTGTGTTGTCGGTGTGTGTGTGTGTGTGTTGTCGGTGTGTGTGTGTGTGTGTGTGTGTTGTCGGTGTGTGTGTGTGTGTGTTGTGTGTGTGTGTGTGTGTTGTCGGTGTGTGTGTGTGTGTGTTGTCGGTGTGTGTGTGTGTGTGTTGTCGGTGTGTGTGTGTGTGTGTGTTGTCGGTATGTGTGTGTGTGTTGCTGGTGTTTGTGTGTGTGTGTGTTGTCGGTGTGTGTGTGTGTGTTGTCGGTGTGTGTGTGTGTGTGTGTGTTGTCGGTGTGTGTGTGTGTGTTGTCGGTGTGTGTGTGTGTGTGTTGTCGGGGTGTGTGTGTGTGTGTTGTCGGTGTGTGTGTGTGTGTTGTCGGTGTGTTTGTGTGTGTGTGTGGTCGGTGTGTGTGTGTGTTGTCGGTGTGTGTGTGTGTGTTGTGTGTGTGTGTGTTGTCGGTGTGTGTGTGTGTGTTGTCGGTGTGTGTGTGTGTGTGTGTTGTCGGTGTGTGTGTGTGTGTGTGTGTTGTCGGTGTGTGTGTGTGTGTGTTTGTGTTGTCGGTGTGTGTGTGTGTGTGTTGTCGGTGTGTGTGTGTGTGTGTTGTCGGTGTGTGTGTGTGTGTGTTGTCGGTGTGTGTGTGTGTGTGTGTGTGTGTGTTGTCGGTGTGTGTGTGTGTGTTGTCGGTGTGTGTGTGTGTTGTCGGTGTGTGTGTGTGTGTGTGTGTGTTGTTGGTGTGTGTGTGTGTGTGTTGTGTGTGTGTGTGTGTGTTGTCGGTGTGTGTGTGTGTGTGTTGTCGGTGTGTGTGTGTGTTGTCGGTGTGTGTGTGTGTGTGTGTTGTCGGTGTGTGTGTGTGTGTGTGTGTTGTCGGTGTGTGTGTGTGTGTTGTCGGTGTGTGTGTGTGTGTTGTCGGTGTGTGTGTGTTATCGGTGTGTGTGTGTGTGTTGTCGGTGTGTGTGTGTATGTTGTCGGTGTGTGTGTGTGTGTGTTGTCAGTGTGTGTGTGTGTTGTCGGTGTGTGTGTGTGTGTTGTCGGTGTGTGTGTGTTGTCGGTGTGTGTGTGTGTGTGAGTGTGTGTGTTGTCGGTGTGTGTGTGTGTGTTGTCGGTGTGTGTGTGTGTGTTGTCGGTGTGTTTGTGTGTGTGTGTTGTCGCTGTGTGTGTGTGTGTGTTGTCGGTGTGTGTGTGTGTGTGTGTGTTGTCGGTGTGTGTGTGTGTGTTGTCGGTGTGTGTGTGTGTGTGTGTTGTCGGTATGTGTGTGTGTGTTGCTGGTGTTTGTGTGTGTGTGTGTTGTCGGTGTGTGTGTGTGTGTTGTCGGTGTGTGTGTGTGTTTGTGTGTGAGTTGTCGGTGTGTGTGTGTGTGTTGTCGGTGTGTGTGTGTGTGTGTTGTCGGGGTGTGTGTGTGTGTGTTGTCGGTGTGTGTGTGTGTGTTGTCGGTGTGTTTGTGTGTGTGTGTGGTCGGTGTGTGTGTGTGTTGTCGGTGTGTGTGTGTGTGTTGTGTGTGTGTGTGTGTGTTGTCGGTGTGTGTGTGTGTGTTGTCGGTGTGTGTGTGTGTGTGTGTTGTCGGTGTGTGTGTGTGTGTGTGTGTGTTGTCGGTGTGTGTGTGTGTGTGTTTGTGTTGTCGGTGTGTGTGTGTGTGTGTTGTCGGTGTGTGTGTGTGTGTGTTGTCGGTGTGTGTGTGTGTGTGTTGTCGGTGTGTGTGTGTGTGTGTGTGTGTTGTCGGTGTGTGTGTGTGTGTGTTGTGTCGGTGTGTGTGTGTGTGTGTTGTCGGTGTGTGTGTGTGTTGTCGGTGTGTGTGTGTGTGTGTGTTGTCGGTGTGTGTGTGTGTGTGTTGTCGGTGTGTGTGTGTGTGTTGTCGGTGTGTGTGTGTGTGTGTTGTCGGTGTGTGTGTGTTATCGGTGTGTGTGTGTGTGTTGTCGGTGTGTGTGTGTGTGTGTGTGTGTTGTCGGTGTGTGTGTGTGTGTTGTCGGTGTGTGTGTGTGTGTTGTCGGTGTGTGTGTGTTGTCGGTGTGTGTGTGTGTGTGTTGTGGGTGTGTTGTCGGTGTGTGTGTGTGTGTGTTGTCGGTGTGTGCGTGTGTGTTTTGTCGGTGTGTGTGTGTGTGTGTTGTCGGTGTGTGTGTGTGTGTTGTGTGTGTGTGTGTTGTCGGTGTGTGTGTGTGTTGTCGGTGTGTGTGTTGTCGGTGTGTGTGTGTGTGTGTGTGTGTTGTCGTGTGTGTGTGTGTGTTGTCGGTGTGTGTGTGTGTGTGTGTTGTCGGTGTGTGTGTGTGTTGTCAGTGTGTGTGTGTGTGTGTGTTGTCGGTGTGTGTGTGTGTGTGTTGTCGGTGTGTGTGTGTGTGTTGTCGGTGTGTGTGTGTATGTTGTCGGTGTGTGTGTGTGTGTGTTGTCAGTGTGTGTGTGTGTTGTCGGTGTGTGTGTGTGTGTTGTCGGTGTGTGTGTGTTGTCGGTGTGTGTGTGTGTGTGTTTGTGTGTGTGTGTTGTCGGTGTGTGTGTGTGTGTGTTGTCGGTGTGTGTGTGTGTGTTGTCGGTGTGTTTGTGTGTGTGTGTTGTCGCTGTGTGTGTGTGTGTGTTGTCGGTGTGTGTGTGTGTGTGTTGTGTGTGTGTGTGTTGTCGGTGTGTGTGTGTGTTGTCGGTGTGTGTGTGTATGTGTTGTCGGTGTGTGTGTGTGTGTGTGTTGTCGGTGTGTGTGTGTGTGTGTTGTCGGTGTGTGTGTGTGTGTGTTGTCGGTATGTGTGTGTGTGTTGCTGGTGTTTGTGTGTGTGTGTGTTGTCGGTGTGTGTGTGTGTGTTGTCGGTGTGTGTGTGTGTGTGTGTTGTCGGTGTGTGTGTGTGTGTGTTGTCGGTGTGTGTGTGTGTTGTCGGTGTGTGTGTGTGTGTGTGTGTGTTGTCGGTGTGTGTGTGTGTGTTGTCGGTGTGTGTGTGTGTGTTGTCGGTGTGTGTGTGTGTGTGTGTGTTGTCGGTGTGTATGTGTGTGTGTTGTCAGTGTGTGTGTGTGTGTGTGTTGTCGGTGTGTGTGTGTTTATGTGTTGTCGGTGTGTGTGTGTGTGTTGTCGGTGTGTGTGTGTGTTGTCGGTGTGTGTGTGTGTGTGTGTTGTCGGTTTGTGTGTGTGTGTGTGTGTTGTCGGTGTGTGTGTGTTGTCGGTGTGTGTGTGTGTGTTGTCGGTGTGTGTGTGTTGTCGGTGTGTTTGTGTGTGTGTGTTGTCGCTGTGTGTGTGTGTGTGTTGTCGGTGTGTGTGTGTGTGTGTGTTGTGTGTGTGTGTGTTGTCGGTGTGTGTGTGTGTGTTGTCGGTGTGTGTGTGTGTATGTGTTGTCGGTGTGTGTGTGTGTGTGTGTGTGTGTTGTCGGTGTGTGTGTGTGTGTGTTGTCGGTGTGTGTGTGTGTGTGTGTTGTCGGTATGTGTGTGTGTGTTGCTGGTGTTTGTGTGTGTGTGTGTTGTCGGTGTGTGTGTGTGTGTTGTCGGTGTGTGTGTGTGTGTGTGTGTGTGTGTGTGTGTTGTCGGTGTGTGTGTGTGTGTTGTCGGTGTGTGTGTGTGTGTGTTGTCGGGGTGTGTGTGTGTTGTCGGTGTGTGTGTGTTGTCGGTGTGTTTGTGTGTGTGTGTGGTCGGTGTGTGTGTGTGTGTGTTGTCGGTGTGTGTGTGTGTGTTGTGTGTGTGTGTGTTGTCGGTGTGTGTGTGTGTGTTGTCGGTGTGTGTGTGTGTGTGTGTGTTGTCGGTGTGTGTGTGTGTGTGTGTGTGTGTTGTCGGTGTGTGTGTGTGTGTGTTTGTGTTGTCGGTGTGTGCGTGTGTGTGTTGTGTGTGTGTGTGTTGTCGGTGTGTGTGTGTTTTGTCGGTGTGTGTGTGTGTGTGTTGTCGGTGTGTGTGTGTGTGTGTGTTGTCGGTGTGTGTGTGTGTGTTGTCGGTGTGTGTGTGTGTGTGTGTGTGTGTGTGTGTTGTCGGTGTGTGTGTGTGTGTTGTCGGTGTGTGTGTGTGTGTTGTCGGTGTGTGTGTGTGTGTGTGTGTGTGTGTGTGTGTTGTCGGTGTGTGTGTGTGTGTGTTGTGTGTGTGTGTGTGTGTTGTCGGTGTGTGTGTGTGTGTGTTGTCGGTGTGTGTGTGTGTGTGTTGTCGGTGTGTGTGTGTGTGTGTGTTGTCGGTATGTGTGTGTGTGTTGCTGGTGTTTGTGTGTGTGTGTGTTGTCGGTGTGTGTGTGTGTGTTGTCGGTGTGTGTGTGTGTGTGTGTGTGTGTTGTCGGTGTGTGTGTGTGTGTTGTCGGTGTGTGTGTGTGTGTGTTGTCGGGGTGTGTGTGTGTGTGTTGTCGGTGTGTGTGTGTGTGTTGTCGGTGTGTTTGTGTGTGTGTGTGGTCGGTGTGTGTGTGTGTTGTCGGTGTGTGTGTGTGTGTTGTGTGTGTGTGTGTTGTCGGTGTGTGTGTGTGTGTTGTCGGTGTGTGTGTGTGTGTGTGTGTGTGTGTTGTTGGTGTGTGTGTGTGTGTGTTGTGTGTGTGTGTGTGTGTTGTCGGTGTGTGTGTGTGTGTGTTGTCGGTGTGTGTGTGTGTGTGTGTTGTCGGTGTGTGTGTGTGTGTGTTGTCGGTGTGTGTGTGTGTTGTCGGTGTGTGTGTGTGTGTGTGTTGTCGGTGTGTGTGTGTGTGTGTTGTCGGTGTGTGTGTGTGTGTTGTCGGTGTGTGTGTGTGTGTTGTCGGTGTGTGTGTGTTATCGGTGTGTGTGTGTGTGTTGTCGGTGTGTGTGTGTGTGTGTGTGTGTTGTCGGTGTGTGTGTGTGTGTGTTGTCGGTGTGTGTGTGTGTGTTGTCGGTGTGTGTGTGTTGTCGGTGTGTGTGTGTGTGTGTTGTGGGTGTGTTGTCGGTGTGTGTGTGTGTGTGTTGTCGTTGTGTGCGTGTGTGTTTTGTCGGTGTGTGTGTGTGTGTGTTGTCGGTGTGTGTGTGTGTGTTGTGTGTGTGTGTGTTGTCGGTGTGTGTGTGTGTTGTCGGTGTGTGTGTTGTCGGTGTGTGTGTGTGTGTGTGTGTGTTGTCGTGTGTGTGTGTGTGTTGTCGGTGTGTGTGTGTGTGTGTGTTGTCGGTGTGTGTGTGTGTTGTCGTGTGTGTGTGTGTGTTGTCGGTGTGTGTGTGTGTGTGTGTTGTCGGTGTGTGTGTGTGTGTTGTCGGTGTGTGTGTGTATGTTGTCGGTGTGTGTGTGTGTGTGTTGTCAGTGTGTGTGTGTGTTGCTGGTGTTTGTGTGTGTGTGTGTTGTCGGTGTGTGTGTGTGTGTTGTCGGTGTGTGTGTGTTGTCGGTGTGTGTGTGTGTGTGTGTGTGTGTGTTGTCGGTGTGTGTGTGTGTGTTGTCGGTGTGTGTGTGTGTGTTGTCGGTGTGTTTGTGTGTGTGTGTTGTCGCTGTGTGTGTGTGTGTGTTGTCGGTGTGTGTGTGTGTGTGTTGTGTGTGTGTGTGTTGTCGGTGTGTGTGTGTGTGTTGTCGGTGTGTGTGTGTATGTGTTGTCGGTGTGTGTGTGTGTGTGTTGTCGGTGTGTGTGTGTGTGTGTTGTCGGTGTGTGTGTGTGTGTGTTGTCGGTATGTGTGTGTGTGTTGCTGGTGTTTGTGTGTGTGTGTGTTGTCGGTGTGTGTGTGTGTGTTGTCGGTGTGTGTGTGTGTGTGTGTGTGTGTGTGTGTGTGTGTTGTCGGTGTGTGTGTGTGTGTTGTCGGTGTGTGTGTGTGTGTGTTGTCGGGGTGTGTGTGTGTGTGTTGTTGGTGTGTGTGTGTGTGTTGTCGGTGTGTTTGTGTGTGTGTGTGGTCGGTGTGTGTGTGTGTGTGTTGTCGGTGTGTGTGTGTGTGTGTTGTCGGTGTGTGTGTGTGTGTTGTGTGTGTGTGTGTTGTCGGTGTGTGTGTGTGTGTTCTCGGTGTGTTTGTGTGTGTGTGTGGTCGGTGTGTGTGTGTGTGTGTTGTGTGTGTGTGTGTTGTCGGTGTGTGTGTGTGTGTTGTCGGTGTGTGTGTGTGTGTGTGTTGTCGGTGTGTGTTTGTGTGTGTGTTGTCGGTGTGTGTGTGTGTGTGTTTGTGTTGTCGGTGTGTGTGTGTGTGTGTTGTCGGTGTGTGTGTGTTGTCGGTGTGTGTGTGTGTGTGTTGTCGGTGTGTGTGTGTGTGTATTGTCGGTGTGTGTGTGTGTTGTCAGTGTGTGTGTGTGTGTGTGTGTGTTGTCGGTGTGTGTGTGTGTGTTGTCGGTGTGTGTGTGTGTGTTGTCGGTGTGTGTGTGTGTGTGTGTGTTGTCGGTGTGTATGTGTGTGTGTTGTCAGTGTGTGTGTGTGTGTGTTGTCGGTGTGTGTGTGTTTATGTGTTGTCGGTGTGTGTGTGTGTGTTGTCGGTGTGTGTGTGTGTTGTCGGTGTGTGTGTGTGTGTGTTGTCGGTTTGTGTGTGTGTGTGTGTGTGTTGTCGGTGTGTGTGTGTTGTCGGTGTGTGTGTGTGTGTTGTCGGTGTGTGTGTGTTGTCGGTGTGTTTGTGTGTGTGTGTTGTCGCTGTGTGTGTGTGTGTGTTGTCGGTGTGTGTGTGTGTTGTGTGTGTGTGTGTTGTCGGGGTGTGTGTGTGTGTTGTCGGTGTGTGTGTGTGTATGTGTTGTCGGTGTGTGTGTGTGTGTGTGTGTGTTGTCGGTGTGTGTGTGTGTGTGTTGTCGGTGTGTGTGTGTGTGTGTGTGTTGTCGGTATGTGTGTGTGTGTTGCTGGTGGTTTGTGTGTGTGTGTGTTGTCGGTGTGTGTGTGTGTGTTGTCTGTGTGTGTGTGTGTGTTTGTGTGTGTTGTCGGTGTGTGTGTGTGTGTTGTCGGTGTGTGTGTGTGTGTGTTGTCGGGGTGTGTGTGTGTTGTCGGTGTGTGTGTGTTGTCGGTGTGTTTGTGTGTGTGTGTGGTCGGTGTGTGTGTGTGTGTGTTGTCGGTGTGTGTGTGTGTGTTGTGTGTGTGTGTGTTGTCGGTGTGTGTGTGTGTGTTGTCGGTGTGTGTGTGTGTGTGTGTTGTCGGTGTGTGTGTGTGTGTGTGTTGTCGGTGTGTGTGTGTGTGTGTTTGTGTTGTCGGTGTGTGCGTGTGTGTGTTGTGTGTGTGTGTGTTGTCGGTGTGTGTGTGTTTTGTCGGTGTGTGTGTGTGTGTGTTGTCGGTGTGTGTGTGTGTGTGTTGTCGGTGTGTGTGTGTGTGTGTTGTCGGTGTGTGTGTGTGTGTGTGTGTGTTGTCGGTGTGTGTGTGTGTGTTGTCGGTGTGTGTGTGTGTGTTGTCGGTGTGTGTGTGTGTGTGTGTGTGTGTGTGTGTTGTCGGTGTGTGTGTGTGTGTGTTGTGTGTGTGTGTGTGTGTTGTCGGTGTGTGTGTGTGTGTGTTGTCGGTGTGTGTGTGTGTGTGTGTTGTCGGTGTGTGTGTGTGTGTGTTGTCGGTGTGTGTGTGTGTGTGTTGTCGGTGTGTGTGTGTGTTGTCGGTGTGTTGTCGGTGTGTGTGTGTGTGTGTTGTCGGTGTGTGTGTGTGTGTTGTCGGTGTGTGTGTGTGTTGTCGGTGTGTGTGTGTGTGTGTGTGTTGTCGGTGTGTGTGTGTTATCGGTGTGTGTGTGTGTTGTCGGTGTGTGTGTGTGTGTGTGTGTTGTCGGTGTGTGTGTGTGTGTGTTGTCGGTGTGTGTGTGTGTGTTGTCGGTGTGTGTGTGTTGTCGGTGTGTGTGTGTGTGTGTTGTGGGTGTGTTGTCGGTGTGTGTGTGTGTGTGTTGTCGGTGTGTGCGTGTGTGTTTTGTCGGTGTGTGTGTGTGTGTGTTGTCGGTGTGTGTGTGTGTGTTGTGTGTGTGTGTGTTGTCGGTGTGTGTGTGTGTTGTCGGTGTGTGTGTTGTCGGTGTGTGTGTGTCTGTGTGTGTGTTGTCGGTGTGTGTGTGTGTGTTGTCGGTGTGTGTGTGTGTTGTCGGTGTGTGTGTGTGTGTGTTGTCAGTGTGTGTGTGTGTGTGTGTGTTGTCGGTGTGTGTGTGTGTGTGTGTTGTCGGTGTGTGTGTGTGTGTGTGTTGTCGGTGTGTGTGTGTTGTCGGTGTGTTTGTGTGTGTGTGTGGTCGGTGTGTGTGTGTGTGTGTTGTCGGTGTGTGTGTGTGTGTTGTGTGTGTGTGTGTTGTCGGTGTGTGTGTGTGTGTTGTCGGTGTGTGTGTGTGTGTGTTGTCGGTGTGTGTGTGTGTGTGTGTGTTGTCGGTGTGTGTGTGTGTGTGTTGTCGGGGTGTGTGTGTGTTGTCGGTGTGTGTGTGTTGTCGGTGTGTTTGTGTGTGTGTGTGGTCGGTGTGTGTGTGTGTGTGTTGTCGGTGTGTGTGTGTGTGTTGTGTGTGTGTGTGTTGTCGGTGTGTGTGTGTGTGTTGTCGGTGTGTGTGTGTGTGTGTGTTGTCGGTGTGTGTGTGTGTGTGTGTGTGTGTTGTCGGTGTATGTGTGTGTGTGTTTGTGTTGTCGGTGTGTGCGTGTGTGTGTTGTGTGTGTGTGTGTTGTCGGTGTGTGTGTGTTTTGTCGGTGTGTGTGTGTGTGTGTTGTCGGTGTGTGTGTGTGTGTGTTGTCGGTGTGTGTGTGTGTGTTGTCGGTGTGTGTGTGTGTGTGTGTTGTCGGTGTGTGTGTGTGTGTTGTCGGTGTGTGTGTGTGTGTTGTCGGTGTGTGTGTGTGTGTGTGTGTGTGTGTGTTGTCGGTGTGTGTGTGTGTGTGTTGTCGGTGTGTGTGTGTGTGTGTGTGTTGTCGGTGTGTGTGTGTGTGTGTGTTGTCGGTGTGTGTGTGTGTGTGTTGTCGGTGTGTGTGTGTGTGTGTTGTCGGTGTGTGTGTGTGTTGTCGGTGTGTTGTCGGTGTGTGTGTGTGTGTGTTGTCGGTGTGTGTGTGTGTGTTGTCGGTGTGTGTGTGTGTTGTCGGTGTGTGTGTGTGTGTGTGTGTTGTCGGTGTGTGTGTGTTATCGGTGTGTGTGTGTGTTGTCGGTGTGTGTGTGTGTGTGTGTGTTGTCGGTGTGTGTGTGTGTGTGTTGTCGGTGTGTGTGTGTGTGTTGTCGGTGTGTGTGTGTGTGTGTTGTGGGTGTGTTGTCGGTGTGTGTGTGTGTGTGTTGTCGGTGTGTGCGTGTGTGTTTTGTCGGTGTGTGTGTGTGTGTGTTGTCGGTGTGTGTGTGTGTGTTGTGTGTGTGTGTGTTGTCGGTGTGTGTGTGTGTTGTCGGTGTGTGTGTTGTCGGTGTGTGTGTGTCTGTGTGTGTGTTGTCGGTGTGTGTGTGTGTGTTGTCGGTGTGTGTGTGTGTTGTCGGTGTGTGTGTGTGTGTGTGTTGTCAGTGTGTGTGTGTGTGTGTGTTGTCGGTGTGTGTGTGTGTGTGTGTTGTCGGTGTGTGTGTGTGTGTGTGTTGTCGGTGTGTGTGTGTTGTCGGTGTGTGTGTGTGTGTGTTGTCAGTGTGTGTGTGTGTTGCTGGTGTTTGTGTGTGTGTGTGTTGTCGGTGTGTGTGTGTGTGTTGTCGGTGTGTGTGTGTGTGTTGTCGGTGTGTGTGTGTGTGTGTGTGTGTGTTGTCGGTGTGTGTGTGTGTGTTGTCGGTGTGTGTGTGTGTGTGTTGTCGGTGTGTTTGTGTGTGTGTGTTGTCGCTGTGTGTGTGTGTGTTGTCGGTGTGTGTGTGTGTGTGTTGTGTGTGTGTGTGTTGTCGGTGTGTGTGTGTGTGTTGTCGGTGTGTGTGTGTATGTGTTGTCGGTGTGTGTGTGTGTGTGTTGTCGGTGTGTGTGTGTGTGTTGTCAGTGTGTGTGTGTGTGTTGTCGGTATGTGTGTGTGTGTGTTGCTGGTGTTTGTGTGTGTGTGTGTTGTCGGTGTGTGTGTGTGTGTTGTCGGTGTGTGTGTGTGTGTGTGTGTGTGTGTGTGTGTTGTCGGTGTGTGTGTGTGTGTGTGTTGTCGGGGTGTGTGTGTGTGTGTTGTCGGTGTGTGTGTGTGTGTTGTCGGTGTGTTTGTGTGTGTGTGTGGTCGGTGTGTGTGTGTGTGTGTTGTCGGTGTGTGTGTGTGTGTTGTGTGTGTGTGTGTTGTCGGTGTGTGTGTGTGTGTTGTCGGTGTGTGTGTGTGTGTTCTCGGTGTGTTTGTGTGTGTGTGTGGTCGGTGTGTGTGTGTGTGTTTGTGTTGTCGGTGTGTGTGTGTGTGTGTTGTCGGTGTGTGTGTGTGTGTGTTGTCGGTGTGTGTGTGTGTGTGTTGTCGGTGTGTGTGTGTGTGTGTGTGTGTGTGTTGTCGGTGTGTGTGTGTGTGTTGTCGGTGTGTGTGTGTGTGTTGTCGGTGTGTGTGTGTGTGTGTGTGTGTTGTTGGTGTGTGTGTGTGTGTGTTGTGTGTGTGTGTGTGTGTTGTCGGTGTGTGTGTGTGTGTGTTGTCGGTGTGTGTGTGTGTTGTCGGTGTGTGTGTGTGTGTGTGTTGTCGGTGTGTGTGTGTGTGTGTGTGTTGTCGGTGTGTGTGTGTGTGTTGTCGGTGTGTGTGTGTGTGTTGTCGGTGTGTGTGTGTTATCGGTGTGTGTGTGTGTGTTGTCGGTGTGTGTGTGTATGTTGTCGGTGTGTGTGTGTGTGTGTTGTCAGTGTGTGTGTGTGTTGTCGGTGTGTGTGTGTGTGTTGTCGGTGTGTGTGTGTTGTCGGTGTGTGTGTGTGTGTGAGTGTGTGTGTTGTCGGTGTGTGTGTGTGTGTTGTCGGTGTGTGTGTGTGTGTTGTCGGTGTGTTTGTGTGTGTGTGTTGTCGCTGTGTGTGTGTGTGTGTTGTCGGTGTGTGTGTGTGTGTGTGTGTTGTCGGTGTGTGTGTGTGTGTGTTGTCGGTGTGTGTGTGTGTGTGTGTTGTCGGTATGTGTGTGTGTGTTGCTGGTGTTTGTGTGTGTGTGTGTTGTCGGTGTGTGTGTGTGTGTTGTCGGTGTGTGTGTGTGTTTGTGTGTGTGTTGTCGGTGTGTGTGTGTGTGTTGTCGGTGTGTGTGTGTGTGTGTTGTCGGGGTGTGTGTGTGTGTGTTGTCGGTGTGTGTGTGTGTGTTGTCGGTGTGTTTGTGTGTGTGTGTGGTCGGTGTGTGTGTGTGTTGTCGGTGTGTGTGTGTGTGTTGTGTGTGTGTGTGTGTGTTGTCGGTGTGTGTGTGTGTGTTGTCGGTGTGTGTGTGTGTGTGTGTTGTCGGTGTGTGTGTGTGTGTGTGTGTGTTGTCGGTGTGTGTGTGTGTGTGTTTGTGTTGTCGGTGTGTGTGTGTGTGTGTTGTCGGTGTGTGTGTGTGTGTGTTGTCGGTGTGTGTGTGTGTGTGTTGTCGGTGTGTGTGTGTGTGTGTGTGTGTTGTCGGTGTGTGTGTGTGTGTGTTGTGTCGGTGTGTGTGTGTGTGTGTTGTCGGTGTGTGTGTGTGTTGTCGGTGTGTGTGTGTGTGTGTGTTGTCGGTGTGTGTGTGTGTGTGTTGTCGGTGTGTGTGTGTTATCGGTGTGTGTGTGTGTGTTGTCGGTGTGTGTGTGTGTGTGTGTGTGTTGTCGGTGTGTGTGTGTGTGTTGTCGGTGTGTGTGTGTGTGTTGTCGGTGTGTGTGTGTTGTCGGTGTGTGTGTGTGTGTGTTGTGGGTGTGTTGTCGGTGTGTGTGTGTGTGTGTTGTCGGTGTGTGCGTGTGTGTTTTGTCGGTGTGTGTGTGTGTGTGTTGTCGGTGTGTGTGTGTGTGTTGTGTGTGTGTGTGTTGTCGGTGTGTGTGTGTGTTGTCGGTGTGTGTGTTGTCGGTGTGTGTGTGTGTGTGTGTGTGTTGTCGTGTGTGTGTGTGTGTTGTCGGTGTGTGTGTGTGTGTGTGTTGTCGGTGTGTGTGTGTGTTGTCAGTGTGTGTGTGTGTGTGTGTTGTCGGTGTGTGTGTGTGTGTGTTGTCGGTGTGTGTGTGTGTGTTGTCGGTGTGTGTGTGTATGTTGTCGGTGTGTGTGTGTGTGTGTTGTCAGTGTGTGTGTGTGTTGTCGGTGTGTGTGTGTGTGTTGTCGGTGTGTGTGTGTTGTCGGTGTGTGTGTGTGTGTGTGTGTGTGTGTGTGTTGTCGGTGTGTGTGTGTGTGTGTTGTCGGTGTGTGTGTGTGTGTTGTCGGTGTGTTTGTGTGTGTGTGTTGTCGCTGTGTGTGTGTGTGTGTTGTCGGTGTGTGTGTGTGTGTGTTGTGTGTGTGTGTGTTGTCGGTGTGTGTGTGTGTTGTCGGTGTGTGTGTGTATGTGTTGTCGGTGTGTGTGTGTGTGTGTGTTGTCGGTGTGTGTGTGTGTGTGTTGTCGGTGTGTGTGTGTGTGTGTTGTCGGTATGTGTGTGTGTGTTGCTGGTGTTTGTGTGTGTGTGTGTTGTCGGTGTGTGTGTGTGTGTTGTCGGTGTGTGTGTGTGTGTGTGTTGTCGGTGTGTGTGTGTGTGTGTTGTCGGTGTGTGTGTGTGTTGTCGGTGTGTGTGTGTGTGTGTGTGTGTTGTCGGTGTGTGTGTGTGTGTTGTCGGTGTGTGTGTGTGTGTTGTCGGTGTGTGTGTGTGTGTGTGTGTTGTCGGTGTGTATGTGTGTGTGTTGTCAGTGTGTGTGTGTGTGTGTGTTGTCGGTGTGTGTGTGTTTATGTGTTGTCGGTGTGTGTGTGTGTGTTGTCGGTGTGTGTGTGTGTTGTCGGTGTGTGTGTGTGTGTGTGTTGTCGGTTTGTGTGTGTGTGTGTGTGTTGTCGGTGTGTGTGTGTTGTCGGTGTGTGTGTGTGTGTTGTCGGTGTGTGTGTGTTGTCGGTGTGTTTGTGTGTGTGTGTTGTCGCTGTGTGTGTGTGTGTGTTGTCGGTGTGTGTGTGTGTGTGTGTTGTGTGTGTGTGTGTTGTCGGTGTGTGTGTGTGTGTTGTCGGTGTGTGTGTGTGTATGTGTTGTCGGTGTGTGTGTGTGTGTGTGTGTGTGTTGTCGGTGTGTGTGTGTGTGTGTTGTCGGTGTGTGTGTGTGTGTGTGTTGTCGGTATGTGTGTGTGTGTTGCTGGTGTTTGTGTGTGTGTGTGTTGTCGGTGTGTGTGTGTGTGTTGTCGGTGTGTGTGTGTGTGTGTGTGTGTGTGTGTGTTGTCGGTGTGTGTGTGTGTGTTGTCGGTGTGTGTGTGTGTGTGTTGTCGGGGTGTGTGTGTGTTGTCGGTGTGTGTGTGTTGTCGGTGTGTTTGTGTGTGTGTGTGGTCGGTGTGTGTGTGTGTGTGTTGTCGGTGTGTGTGTGTGTGTTGTGTGTGTGTGTGTTGTCGGTGTGTGTGTGTGTGTTGTCGGTGTGTGTGTGTGTGTGTGTGTTGTCGGTGTGTGTGTGTGTGTGTGTGTGTGTTGTCGGTGTGTGTGTGTGTGTGTTTGTGTTGTCGGTGTGTGCGTGTGTGTGTTGTGTGTGTGTGTGTTGTCGGTGTGTGTGTGTTTTGTCGGTGTGTGTGTGTGTGTGTTGTCGGTGTGTGTGTGTGTGTGTGTTGTCGGTGTGTGTGTGTGTGTTGTCGGTGTGTGTGTGTGTGTGTGTGTGTGTGTTGTCGGTGTGTGTGTGTGTGTTGTCGGTGTGTGTGTGTGTGTTGTCGGTGTGTGTGTGTGTGTGTGTGTGTGTGTGTGTGTTGTCGGTGTGTGTGTGTGTGTGTTGTGTGTGTGTGTGTGTGTTGTCGGTGTGTGTGTGTGTGTGTTGTCGGTGTGTGTGTGTGTGTGTTGTCGGTGTGTGTGTGTGTGTGTGTTGTCGGTATGTGTGTGTGTGTTGCTGGTGTTTGTGTGTGTGTGTGTTGTCGGTGTGTGTGTGTGTGTTGTCGGTGTGTGTGTGTGTGTGTGTGTGTGTTGTCGGTGTGTGTGTGTGTGTTGCCGGTGTGTGTGTGTGTGTGTTGTCGGGGTGTGTGTGTGTGTGTTGTCGGTGTGTGTGTGTGTGTTGTCGGTGTGTTTGTGTGTGTGTGTGGTCGGTGTGTGTGTGTGTTGTCGGTGTGTGTGTGTGTGTTGTGTGTGTGTGTGTTGTCGGTGTGTGTGTGTGTGTTGTCGGTGTGTGTGTGTGTGTGTGTGTGTGTGTTGTTGGTGTGTGTGTGTGTGTGTTGTGTGTGTGTGTGTGTGTTGTCGGTGTGTGTGTGTGTGTGTTGTCGGTGTGTGTGTGTGTGTGTGTTGTCGGTGTGTGTGTGTGTGTGTTGTCGGTGTGTGTGTGTGTTGTCGGTGTGTGTGTGTGTGTGTGTTGTCGGTGTGTGTGTGTGTGTGTTGTCGGTGTGTGTGTGTGTGTTGTCGGTGTGTGTGTGTGTGTTGTCGGTGTGTGTGTGTTATCGGTGTGTGTGTGTGTGTTGTCGGTGTGTGTGTGTGTGTGTGTGTGTTGTCGGTGTGTGTGTGTGTGTGTTGTCGGTGTGTGTGTGTGTGTTGTCGGTGTGTGTGTGTTGTCGGTGTGTGTGTGTGTGTGTTGTGGGTGTGTTGTCGGTGTGTGTGTGTGTGTGTTGTCGTTGTGTGCGTGTGTGTTTTGTCGGTGTGTGTGTGTGTGTGTTGTCGGTGTGTGTGTGTGTGTTGTGTGTGTGTGTGTTGTCGGTGTGTGTGTGTGTTGTCGGTGTGTGTGTTGTCGGTGTGTGTGTGTGTGTGTGTGTGTTGTCGTGTGTGTGTGTGTGTTGTCGGTGTGTGTGTGTGTGTGTGTTGTCGGTGTGTGTGTGTGTTGTCGTGTGTGTGTGTGTGTTGTCGGTGTGTGTGTGTGTGTGTGTTGTCGGTGTGTGTGTGTGTGTTGTCGGTGTGTGTGTGTATGTTGTCGGTGTGTGTGTGTGTGTGTTGTCAGTGTGTGTGTGTGTTGCTGGTGTTTGTGTGTGTGTGTGTTGTCGGTGTGTGTGTGTGTGTTGTCGGTGTGTGTGTGTTGTCGGTGTGTGTGTGTGTGTGTGTGTGTGTGTTGTCGGTGTGTGTGTGTGTGTTGTCGGTGTGTGTGTGTGTGTTGTCGGTGTGTTTGTGTGTGTGTGTTGTCGCTGTGTGTGTGTGTGTGTTGTCGGTGTGTGTGTGTGTGTGTTGTGTGTGTGTGTGTTGTCGGTGTGTGTGTGTGTGTTGTCGGTGTGTGTGTGTATGTGTTGTCGGTGTGTGTGTGTGTGTGTTGTCGGTGTGTGTGTGTGTGTGTTGTCGGTGTGTGTGTGTGTGTGTTGTCGGTATGTGTGTGTGTGTTGCTGGTGTTTGTGTGTGTGTGTGTTGTCGGTGTGTGTGTGTGTGTTGTCGGTGTGTGTGTGTGTGTGTGGTGTGTGTGTGTGTGTGTTGTCGGTGTGTGTGTGTGTGTTGTCGGTGTGTGTGTGTGTGTGTTGTCGGGGTGTGTGTGTGTGTGTTGTTGGTGTGTGTGTGTGTGTTGTCGGTGTGTTTGTGTGTGTGTGTGGTCGGTGTGTGTGTGTGTGTGTTGTCGGTGTGTGTGTGTGTGTGTTGTCGGTGTGTGTGTGTGTGTTGTGTGTGTGTGTGTTGTCGGTGTGTGTGTGTGTGTTCTCGGTGTGTTTGTGTGTGTGTGTGGTCGGTGTGTGTGTGTGTGTGTTGTGTGTGTGTGTGTTGTCGGTGTGTGTGTGTGTGTTGTCGGTGTGTGTGTGTGTGTTGTCGGTGTGTGTTTGTGTGTGTGTTGTCGGTGTGTGTGTGTGTGTGTTTGTGTTGTCGGTGTGTGTGTGTGTGTGTTGTCGGTGTGTGTGTGTTGTCGGTGTGTGTGTGTGTGTGTTGTCGGTGTGTGTGTGTGTGTATTGTCGGTGTGTGTGTGTGTTGTCAGTGTGTGTGTGTGTGTGTGTGTGTTGTCGGTGTGTGTGTGTGTGTTGTCGGTGTGTGTGTGTGTGTTGTCGGTGTGTGTGTGTGTGTGTGTGTTGTCGGTGTGTATGTGTGTGTGTTGTCAGTGTGTGTGTGTGTGTGTTGTCGGTGTGTGTGTGTTTATGTGTTGTCGGTGTGTGTGTGTGTGTTGTCGGTGTGTGTGTGTGTTGTCGGTGTGTGTGTGTGTGTGTTGTCGGTTTGTGTGTGTGTGTGTGTGTGTTGTCGGTGTGTGTGTGTTGTCGGTGTGTGTGTGTGTGTTGTCGGTGTGTGTGTGTTGTCGGTGTGTTTGTGTGTGTGTGTTGTCGCTGTGTGTGTGTGTGTGTTGTCGGTGTGTGTGTGTGTTGTGTGTGTGTGTGTTGTCGGGGTGTGTGTGTGTGTTGTCGGTGTGTGTGTGTGTATGTGTTGTCGGTGTGTGTGTGTGTGTGTGTGTGTTGTCGGTGTGTGTGTGTGTGTGTTGTCGGTGTGTGTGTGTGTGTGTGTGTTGTCGGTATGTGTGTGTGTGTTGCTGGTGGTTTGTGTGTGTGTGTGTTGTCGGTGTGTGTGTGTGTGTTGTCTGTGTGTGTGTGTGTGTTTGTGTGTGTTGTCGGTGTGTGTGTGTGTGTTGTCGGTGTGTGTGTGTGTGTGTTGTCGGGGTGTGTGTGTGTTGTCGGTGTGTGTGTGTTGTCGGTGTGTTTGTGTGTGTGTGTGGTCGGTGTGTGTGTGTGTGTGTTGTCGGTGTGTGTGTGTGTGTTGTGTGTGTGTGTGTTGTCGGTGTGTGTGTGTGTGTTGTCGGTGTGTGTGTGTGTGTGTGTTGTCGGTGTGTGTGTGTGTGTGTGTTGTCGGTGTGTGTGTGTGTGTGTTTGTGTTGTCGGTGTGTGCGTGTGTGTGTTGTGTGTGTGTGTGTTGTCGGTGTGTGTGTGTTTTGTCGGTGTGTGTGTGTGTGTGTTGTCGGTGTGTGTGTGTGTGTGTTGTCGGTGTGTGTGTGTGTGTGTTGTCGGTGTGTGTGTGTGTGTGTGTGTGTTGTCGGTGTGTGTGTGTGTGTTGTCGGTGTGTGTGTGTGTGTTGTCGGTGTGTGTGTGTGTGTGTGTGTGTGTGTGTGTTGTCGGTGTGTGTGTGTGTGTGTTGTGTGTGTGTGTGTGTGTTGTCGGTGTGTGTGTGTGTGTGTTGTCGGTGTGTGTGTGTGTGTGTGTTGTCGGTGTGTGTGTGTGTGTGTTGTCGGTGTGTGTGTGTGTGTGTTGTCGGTGTGTGTGTGTGTTGTCGGTGTGTTGTCGGTGTGTGTGTGTGTGTGTTGTCGGTGTGTGTGTGTGTGTTGTCGGTGTGTGTGTGTGTTGTCGGTGTGTGTGTGTGTGTGTGTGTTGTCGGTGTGTGTGTGTTATCGGTGTGTGTGTGTGTTGTCGGTGTGTGTGTGTGTGTGTGTGTTGTCGGTGTGTGTGTGTGTGTGTTGTCGGTGTGTGTGTGTGTGTTGTCGGTGTGTGTGTGTTGTCGGTGTGTGTGTGTGTGTGTTGTGGGTGTGTTGTCGGTGTGTGTGTGTGTGTGTTGTCGGTGTGTGCGTGTGTGTTTTGTCGGTGTGTGTGTGTGTGTGTTGTCGGTGTGTGTGTGTGTGTTGTGTGTGTGTGTGTTGTCGGTGTGTGTGTGTGTTGTCGGTGTGTGTGTTGTCGGTGTGTGTGTGTCTGTGTGTGTGTTGTCGGTGTGTGTGTGTGTGTTGTCGGTGTGTGTGTGTGTTGTCGGTGTGTGTGTGTGTGTGTTGTCAGTGTGTGTGTGTGTGTGTGTGTTGTCGGTGTGTGTGTGTGTGTGTGTTGTCGGTGTGTGTGTGTGTGTGTGTTGTCGGTGTGTGTGTGTTGTCGGTGTGTTTGTGTGTGTGTGTGGTCGGTGTGTGTGTGTGTGTGTTGTCGGTGTGTGTGTGTGTGTTGTGTGTGTGTGTGTTGTCGGTGTGTGTGTGTGTGTTGTCGGTGTGTGTGTGTGTGTGTGTTGTCGGTGTGTGTGTGTGTGTGTGTGTTGTCGGTGTGTGTGTGTGTGTGTTGTCGGGGTGTGTGTGTGTTGTCGGTGTGTGTGTGTTGTCGGTGTGTTTGTGTGTGTGTGTGGTCGGTGTGTGTGTGTGTGTGTTGTCGGTGTGTGTGTGTGTGTTGTGTGTGTGTGTGTTGTCGGTGTGTGTGTGTGTGTTGTCGGTGTGTGTGTGTGTGTGTGTTGTCGGTGTGTGTGTGTGTGTGTGTGTGTGTTGTCGGTGTATGTGTGTGTGTGTTTGTGTTGTCGGTGTGTGCGTGTGTGTGTTGTGTGTGTGTGTGTTGTCGGTGTGTGTGTGTTTTGTCGGTGTGTGTGTGTGTGTGTTGTCGGTGTGTGTGTGTGTGTGTTGTCGGTGTGTGTGTGTGTGTTGTCGGTGTGTGTGTGTGTGTGTGTTGTCGGTGTGTGTGTGTGTGTTGTCGGTGTGTGTGTGTGTGTTGTCGGTGTGTGTGTGTGTGTGTGTGTGTGTGTGTTGTCGGTGTGTGTGTGTGTGTGTTGTCGGTGTGTGTGTGTGTGTGTGTTGTCGGTGTGTGTGTGTGTGTGTGTTGTCGGTGTGTGTGTGTGTGTGTTGTCGGTGTGTGTGTGTGTGTGTTGTCGGTGTGTGTGTGTGTTGTCGGTGTGTTGTCGGTGTGTGTGTGTGTGTGTTGTCGGTGTGTGTGTGTGTGTTGTCGGTGTGTGTGTGTGTTGTCGGTGTGTGTGTGTGTGTGTGTGTTGTCGGTGTGTGTGTGTTATCGGTGTGTGTGTGTGTTGTCGGTGTGTGTGTGTGTGTGTGTGTTGTCGGTGTGTGTGTGTGTGTGTTGTCGGTGTGTGTGTGTGTGTTGTCGGTGTGTGTGTGTTGTCGGTGTGTGTGTGTGTGTGTTGTGGGTGTGTTGTCGGTGTGTGTGTGTGTGTGTTGTCGGTGTGTGCGTGTGTGTTTTGTCGGTGTGTGTGTGTGTGTGTTGTCGGTGTGTGTGTGTGTGTTGTGTGTGTGTGTGTTGTCGGTGTGTGTGTGTGTTGTCGGTGTGTGTGTTGTCGGTGTGTGTGTGTCTGTGTGTGTGTTGTCGGTGTGTGTGTGTGTGTTGTCGGTGTGTGTGTGTGTTGTCGGTGTGTGTGTGTGTGTGTGTTGTCAGTGTGTGTGTGTGTGTGTGTTGTCGGTGTGTGTGTGTGTGTGTGTTGTCGGTGTGTGTGTGTGTGTGTGTTGTCGGTGTGTGTGTGTTGTCGGTGTGTGTGTGTGTGTGTTGTCAGTGTGTGTGTGTGTTGCTGGTGTTTGTGTGTGTGTGTGTTGTCGGTGTGTGTGTGTGTGTTGTCGGTGTGTGTGTGTGTGTTGTCGGTGTGTGTGTGTGTGTGTGTGTGTGTTGTCGGTGTGTGTGTGTGTGTTGTCGGTGTGTGTGTGTGTGTGTTGTCGGTGTGTTTGTGTGTGTGTGTTGTCGCTGTGTGTGTGTGTGTTGTCGGTGTGTGTGTGTGTGTGTTGTGTGTGTGTGTGTTGTCGGTGTGTGTGTGTGTGTTGTCGGTGTGTGTGTGTATGTGTTGTCGGTGTGTGTGTGTGTGTGTTGTCGGTGTGTGTGTGTGTGTTGTCAGTGTGTGTGTGTGTGTTGTCGGTATGTGTGTGTGTGTGTTGCTGGTGTTTGTGTGTGTGTGTGTTGTCGGTGTGTGTGTGTGTGTTGTCGGTGTGTGTGTGTGTGTGTGTGTGTGTGTGTGTGTTGTCGGTGTGTGTGTGTGTGTGTGTTGTCGGGGTGTGTGTGTGTGTGTTGTCGGTGTGTGTGTGTGTGTTGTCGGTGTGTTTGTGTGTGTGTGTGGTCGGTGTGTGTGTGTGTGTGTTGTCGGTGTGTGTGTGTGTGTTGTGTGTGTGTGTGTTGTCGGTGTGTGTGTGTGTGTTGTCGGTGTGTGTGTGTGTGTTCTCGGTGTGTTTGTGTGTGTGTGTGGTCGGTGTGTGTGTGTGTGTGTTGTAGGTGTGTGTGTGTGTGTGTTGTGTGTGTGTGTGTTGTCGGTGTGTGTGTTGTCGGTGTGTGTGTGTGTGTGTGTTGTCGGTGTGTGTGTGTGTGTGTGTGTTGTCGGTGTGTGTGTGTGTGTGTTTGTGTTGTCGGTGTGTGTGTGTGTGTGTTGTGTGTGTGTGTGTTGTCGGTGTGTGTGTGTGTTGTCGGTGTGTGTGTGTGTGTGTTGTCGGTGTGTGTGTGTGTGTGTTGTCGGTGTGTGTGTGTGTTGTCGGTGTGTGTGTGTGTGTGTGTGTGTGTGTGTTGTCGGTGTGTGTGTGTGTGTTGTCGGTGTGTGTGTGTGTGTTGTCGGTGTGTGTGTGTTGTCGGTGTGTGTGTGTGTGTTGTCGGTGTGTGTGTGTGTGTGTTGTCGGGGTGTGTGTGTGTGTGTTGTCGGTGTGTGTGTGTGTGTTGTCGGTGTGTTTGTGTGTGTGTGTGGTCGGTGTGTGTGTGTGTGTGTTGTCGGTGTGTGTGTGTGTGTTGTGTGTGTGTGTGTTGTCGGTGTGTGTGTGTGTGTTGTCGGTGTGTGTGTGTGTGTTCTCGGTGTGTTTGTGTGTGTGTGTGGTCGGTGTGTGTGTGTGTGTGTTGTCGGTGTGTGTGTGTGTGTTGTGTGTGTGTGTTGTCGGTGTGTGTGTGTGTGTTGTCGGTGTGTGTGTGTGTGTGTTGTCGGTGTGTGTGTGTGTGTGTGTGTTGTCGGTGTGTGTGTGTGTGTTTGTGTTGTCGGTGTGTGTGTGTGTGTGTGTGTTGTCGGTGTGTGTGTGTGTTGTCGGTGTGTGTGTGTGTGTGTTGTCGGTGTGTGTGTGTGTGTGTTGTCGGTGTGTGTGTGTGTTGTCGGTGTGTGTGTGTGTGTGTGTGTGTGTGTGTGTTGTCGGTGTGTGTGTGTGTGTTGTCGGTGTGTGTGTGTGTTGTCGGTGTGTGTGTGTGTGTGTGTGTTGTCGGTGTGTATGTGTGTGTGTTGTCAGTGTGTGTGTGTGTGTGTTGTCGGTGTGTGTGTGTTTATGTGTTGTCGGTGTGTGTGTGTGTGTGTTGTCGGGGTGTGTGTGTGTTGTCGGTGTGTGTGTGTGTGTGTTGTCGGTTTGTGTGTGTGTGTGTGTGTTGTCGGTGTGTGTGTGTGTGTTGTCGGTGTGTGTGTGTGTTGTCGGTGTGTGTGTGTGTGTTGTCGGTGTGTGTGTGTGTTGTCGGTGTGTGTGTGTGTGAGTGTTGTGAGTGTGTTGTCGGTGTGTGTGTGTGTGTGTTGTTGGTGTGTGCGTGTGTGTTTTGTCGGTGTGTGTGTGTGTGTGTTGTCGGTGTGTGTGTGTGTGTTGTGTGTGTGTGTGTTGTCGGTGTGTGTGTGTGAGTGTGTGTGTTGTCGGTGTGTGTGTGTGTGTTGTCGGTGTGTGTGTGTGTGTGTGTTGTCGGTGTGTGTGTGTGTGTTGTCGGTGTGTGTGTGTGTGTTGTCGGTGTGTGTGTGTGTGTTGTCGGTGTGTATGTGTGTGTGTTGTCAGTGTGTGTGTGTGTGTGTTGTCGGTGTGTGTGTGTTTATGTGTTGTCGGTGTGTGTGTGTGTGTGTTGTCGGTGTGTGTGTGTGTGTTGTCGGTGTGTGTGTGTGTTGTCGGTGTGTGTGTGTGTGTTGTCGGTGTGTGTGTGTGTGTGTGTTGTCGGTGTGTGTGTGTGTTGTCGGTGTGTGTGTGTGTGTGTGTGTGTTGTCGGTGTGTGTGTGTGTGTGTGTGTTGTCGGTGTGTGTGTGGGTGTGTGTGTGTTGTGTGTGTGTGTGTTGTCGGTGTGTGTGTGTGTGTTGTCGGTGTGTGTGTGTGTGTTGTCGGTGTGTGTGTGTGTGTTGTCGGTGTGTGTGTGTGTGTGTGTGTTGTCGGTGTGTGTGTGTTGTCGGTGTGTGTGTGTGTGTGTTGTGGGTGTGTTGTCGGTGTGTGTGTGTGTGTTGTCGGTGTGTGCGTGTGTGTTTTGTCGGTGTGTGTGTGTTGTGTGTGTGTGTGTTGTCGGTGTGTGTGTGTGTTGTCGGTGTGTGTGTGTGTGTGTGTGTGTGTTGTCGGTGTGTGTGTGTGTGTTGTCGGTGTGTGTGTGTGTGTTGTCGGTGTGTGTGTGTGTGTGTGTTGTCGGTGTGTGTGTGTGTGTTGTCGGTGTGTGTGTGTGTGTTGTCGGTGTGTGTGTGTGTGTGTGTGTGTTGTCGGTGTGTGTGTGTGTGTGTGTGTGTGTGTGTGTGTGTTGTCGGTGTGTGTGTGTGTGTGTGTGTGTGTGTTGTCGGTGTGTGTGTGTGTGTGTGTGTGTTGTCGGTGTGTGTGTGTGTGTGTGTGTTTGTGTTGTCGGTGTGTGTGTGTGTGTGTGTGTTGTGTGTGTGTGTGTTGTCGGTGTGTGTGTGTGTTGTCGGTGTGTGTGTGTGTGTTTTGTCGGTGTGTGTGTGTGTGTGTTGTCGGTGTGTGTGTGTGTTGTCGGTGTGTGTGTGTGTGTGTGTGTGTTGTCGGTGTGTGTGTGTGTGTTGTCGGTGTGTGTGTGTGTGTTGTCGGTGTGTGTGTGTTTATGTGTTGTCGGTGTGTGTGTGTGTGTGTTGTCGGTGTGTGTGTGTGTGTTGTCGGTGTGTGTGTGTGTGTGTTGTCGGTGTGTGTGTGTGTGTGTTGTCGGTGTGTGTGTGTGTGTGTGTGTTGTCGGTGTGTGTGTGTTGTCGGTGTGTGTGTGTTGTCGGTGTGTGTGTCTGTTGTCAGTGTGTTGTCGGTGTGTGTGTGTGTGTTGTTGGTGTGTGTTGTCGGTGTGTGTGTGTGTGTTGTGTGTGTGTGTGTTCTCGGTGTGTGTGTGTGTTGTCGGTGTGTGTGTGTGTGTTGTCGGTGTGTGTGTGTATGTGTTGTCGGTGTGTGTGTGTGTGTGTTGTCGGTGTGTGTGTGTGTGTTGTCAGTGTGTGTGTGTGTGTTGTCGGTATGTGTGTGTGTGTTGCTGGTGTTTGTGTGTGTGTGTGTTGTCGGTGTGTGTGTGTGTGTTGTCGGTGTGTGTGTGTGTGTGTGTGTGTGTGTGTGTGTGTGTGTGTGTGTTGTCGGTGTGTGTGTGTGTGTTGTCGGTGTGTGTGTGTGTGTGTGTTGTCGGGGTGTGTGTGTGTGTGTTGTCGGTGTGTGTGTGTGTGTTGTCGGTGTGTTTGTGTGTGTGTGTGGTCGGTGTGTGTGTGTGTGTGTTGTCGGTGTGTGTGTGTGTGTTGTGTGTGTGTGTGTTGTCGGTGTGTGTGTGTGTGTGTTGTCGGTGTGTGTGTGTGTGTGTGTTGTCGGTGTGTGTGTGTGTGTGTTGTCGGTGTGTGTGTGTTGTCGGTGTGTTGTCGGTGTGTGTGTGTGTGTGTTGTCGGTGTGTGTGTGTGTGTGTTGTCGGTGTGTGTGTGTGTTGTCGGTGTGTGTGTGTGTGTGTGTGTGTTGTCGGTGTGTGTGTGTTATCGGTGTGTGTGTGTGTTGTCGGTGTGTGTGTGTGTGTGTGTGTTGTCGGTGTGTGTGTGTGTGTGTTGTCGGTGTGTGTGTGTGTGTTGTCGGTGTGTGTGTGTTGTCGGTGTGTGTGTGTGTGTGTTGTGGGTGTGTTGTCGGTGTGTGTGTGTGTTGTCGGTGTGTGCGTGTGTGTTTTGTCGGTGTGTGTGTGTGTGTGTTGTCGGTGTGTGTGTGTGTGTTGTGTGTGTGTGTGTTGTCGGTGTGTGGGTGTGTTGTCGGTGTGTGTGTTGTCGGTGTGTGTGTGTCTGTGTGTGTGTTGTCGGTGTGTGTGTGTGTGTTGTCGGTGTGTGTGTGTGTTGTCGGTGTGTGTGTGTGTGTGTGTTGTCAGTGTGTGTGTGTGTGTGTGTTGTCGGTGTGTGTGTGTGTGTGTGTTGTCGGTGTGTGTGTGTGTGTGTGTTGTCGGTGTGTGTGTGTTGTCGGTGTGTGTGTGTGTGTGTTGTCAGTGTGTGTGTGTGTTGCTGGTGTTTGTGTGTGTGTGTGTTGTCGGTGTGTGTGTGTGTGTTGTCGGTGTGTGTGTGTGTGTTGTCGGTGTGTTTGTGTGTGTGTGTTGTCGGCTGTGTGTGTGTGTGTTGTCGGTGTGTGTGTGTGTGGTGTGTGTGTGTGTGTGTGTTGTCGGTGTGTGTGTGTGTGTTGTCGGTGTGTGTGTGTATGTGTTGTCGGTGTGTGTGTGTGTGTGTTGTCGGTGTGTGTGTGTGTGTTGTCAGTGTGTGTGTGTGTGTTGTCGGTATGTGTGTGTGTGTTGCTGGTGTTTGTGTGTGTGTGTGTTGTCGGTGTGTGTGTGTGTGTTGTCGGTGTGTGTGTGTGTGTGTGTGTGTGTGTGTGTGTGTTGTCGGTGTGTGTGTGTGTGTTGTCGGTGTGTGTGTGTGTGTGTGTTGTCGGGTGTGTGTGTGTGTGTTGTCGGTGTGTGTGTGTGTGTTGTCGGTGTGTTTGTGTGTGTGTGTGGTCGGTGTGTGTGTGTGTGTGTTGTCGGTGTGTGTGTGTGTGTTGTGTGTGTGTGTGTTGTCGGTGTGTGTGTGTGTGTTGTCGGTGTGTGTGTGTGTGTTCTCGGTGTGTTTGTGTGTGTGTGTGGTCGGTGTGTGTGTGTGTGTGTTGTAGGTGTGTGTGTGTGTGTGTTGTGTGTGTGTGTGTTGTCGGTGTGTGTGTTGTCGGTGTGTGTGTGTGTGTGTGTTGTCGGTGTGTGTGTGTGTGTGTGTGTTGTCGGTGTGTGTGTGTGTGTGTTTGTGTTGTCGGTGTGTGTGTGTGTGTGTTGTGTGTGTGTGTGTTGTCGGTGTGTGTGTGTGTTGTCGGTGTGTGTGTGTGTGTGTTGTCGGTGTGTGTGTGTGTGTGTTGTCGGTGTGTGTGTGTGTTGTCGGTGTGTGTGTGTGTGTGTGTGTGTGTGTGTTGTCGGTGTGTGTTTGTGTGTTGTCGGTGTGTGTGTGTGTGTTGTCGGTGTGTGTGTGTTGTCGGTGTGTGTGTGTGTGTTGTCGGTGTGTGTGTGTGTGTGTTGTCGGGGTGTGTGTGTGTGTGTTGTCGGTGTGTGTGTGTGTGTTGTCGGTGTGTTTGTGTGTGTGTGTGGTCGGTGTGTGTGTGTGTGTGTTGTCGGTGTGTGTGTGTGTGTTGTGTGTGTGTGTGTTGTCGGTGTGTGTGTGTGTGTTGTCGGTGTGTGTGTGTGTGTTCTCGGTGTGTTTGTGTGTGTGTGTGGTCGGTGTGTGTGTGTGTGTGTTGTCGGTGTGTGTGTGTGTGTTGTGTGTGTGTGTTGTCGGTGTGTGTGTGTGTGTTGTCGGTGTGTGTGTGTGTGTGTGTTGTCGGTGTGTGTGTGTGTGTGTGTGTGTTGTCGGTGTGTGTGTGTGTGTTTGTGTTGTCGGTGTGTGTGTGTGTGTGTGTGTTGTCGGTGTGTGTGTGTGTTGTCGGTGTGTGTGTGTGTGTGTTGTCGGTGTGTGTGTGTGTGTGTTGTCGGTGTGTGTGTGTGTTGTCGGTGTGTGTGTGTGTGTGTGTGTGTGTTGTCGGTGTGTGTGTGTGTGTTGTCGGTGTGTGTGTGTGTTGTCGGTGTGTGTGTGTGTGTGTGTGTTGTCGGTGTGTATGTGTGTGTGTTGTCAGTGTGTGTGTGTGTGTGTTGTCGGTGTGTGTGTGTTTATGTGTTGTCGGTGTGTGTGTGTGTGTGTTGTCGGGGTGTGTGTGTGTTGTCGGTGTGTGTGTGTGTGTGTTGTCGGTTTGTGTGTGTGTGTGTGTGTGTGTTGTCGGTGTGTGTGTGTGTGTTGTCGGTGTGTGTGTGTGTTGTCGGTGTGTGTGTGTGTGTTGTCGGTGTGTGTGTGTGTTGTCGGTGTGTGTGTGTGTGAGTGTTGTGAGTGTGTTGTCGGTGTGTGTGTGTGTGTGTTGTTGGTGTGTGCGTGTGTGTTTTGTCGGTGTGTGTGTGTGTGTTGTCGGTGTGTGTGTGTGTGTTGTGTGTGTGTGTGTTGTCGGTGTGTGTGTGTGAGTGTGTGTGTTGTCGGTGTGTGTGTGTGTGTTGTCGGTGTGTGTGTGTGTGTGTGTTGTCGGTGTGTGTGTGTGTGTTGTCGGTGTGTGTGTGTGTGTTGTCGGTGTGTGTGTGTGTGTTGTCGGTGTGTATGTGTGTGTGTTGTCAGTGTGTGTGTGTGTGTGTTGTCGGTGTGTGTGTGTTTATGTGTTGTCGGTGTGTGTGTGTGTGTGTTGTCGGTGTGTGTGTGTGTGTTGTCGGTGTGTGTGTGTGTTGTCGGTGTGTGTGTGTGTGTTGTCGGTGTGTGTGTGTGTGTGTGTTGTCGGTGTGTGTGTGTGTTGTCGGTGTGTGTGTGTGTGTGTGTGTTGTCGGTGTGTGTGTGTGTGTGTGTGTTGTCGGTGTGTGTGTGGGTGTGTGTGTGTTGTGTGTGTGTGTGTTGTCGGTGTGTGTGTGTGTGTTGTCGGTGTGTGTGTGTGTGTTGTCGGTGTGTGTGTGTGTGTTGTCGGTGTGTGTGTGTGTGTGTGTGTTGTCGGTGTGTGTGTGTTGTCGGTGTGTGTGTGTGTGTGTTGTGGGTGTGTTGTCGGTGTGTGTGTGTGTGTTGTCGGTGTGTGCGTGTGTGTTTTGTCGGTGTGTGTGTGTTGTGTGTGTGTGTGTTGTCGGTGTGTGTGTGTGTTGTCGGTGTGTGTGTGTGTGTGTGTGTGTGTGTTGTCGGTGTGTGTGTGTGTGTTGTCGGTGTGTGTGTGTGTGTGTGTTGTCGGTGTGTGTGTGTGTGTGTGTTGTCGGTGTGTGTGTGTGTGTTGTCGGTGTGTGTGTGTGTGTTGTCGGTGTGTGTGTGTGTGTGTGTGTGTTGTCGGTGTGTGTGTGTGTGTGTTGTCGGTGTGTGTGTGTGTGTGTTGTTGGTGTGTGTGTGTGTGTTGTCGGTGTGTTTGTGTGTGTGTGTTGTCGCTGTGTGTGTGTGTTGTCGGTGTGTGTGTGTGTGTTGTCGGTGTGTGTGTGTGTGTGTGTGTGTGTGTTGTCGGTGTGTGTGTGTGTGTTGTCGGTGTGTGTGTGTATGTGTTGTCGGTGTGTGTGTGTGTGTTGTCGGTGTGTGTGTGTGTGTTGTCGGTGTGTGTGTGTTTATGTGTTGTCGGTGTGTGTGTGTGTGTGTTGTCGGTGTGTGTGTGTGTGTTGTCGGTGTGTGTGTGTGTGTGTTGTCGGTGTGTGTGTGTGTGTGTTGTCGGTGTGTGTGTGTGTGTGTGTGTTGTCGGTGTGTGTGTGTTGTCGGTGTGTGTGTGTTGTCGGTGTGTGTGTGTGTTGTCAGTGTGTTGTCGGTGTGTGTGTGTGTGTTGTTGGTGTGTGTTGTCGGTGTGTGTGTGTGTGTTGTGTGTGTGTGTGTTCTCGGTGTGTGTGTGTGTGTGTTGTGTGTGTGTGTGTTCTCGGTGTGTGTGTGTGTTGTCGGTGTGTGTGTGTGTGTGTGTTGTCGGTGTGTGTGTGTGTGTTGTCGGTGTGTGTGTGTGTGTTGTCGGTATGTGTGTGTGTGTTGCTGGTGTTTGTGTGTGTGTGTGTTGTCGGTGTGTGTGTGTGTGTTGTCGGTGTGTGTGTGTGTGTGTGTGTGTGTGTGTGTGTGTGTTGTCGGTGTGTGTGTGTGTGTTGTCGGTGTGTGTGTGTGTGTGTGTTGTCGGGGTGTGTGTGTGTGTGTTGTCGGTGTGTGTGTGTGTGTTGTCGGTGTGTTTGTGTGTGTGTGTGGTCGGTGTGTGTGTGTGTGTGTTGTCGGTGTGTGTGTGTGTGTTGTGTGTGTGTGTGTTGTCGGTGTGTGTGTGTGTGTTGTCGGTGTGTGTGTGTGTGTTCTCGGTGTGTTTGTGTGTGTGTGTGGTCGGTGTGTGTGTGTGTGTGTTGTAGGTGTGTGTGTGTGTGTGTTGTGTGTGTGTGTGTTGTCGGTGTGTGTGTTGTCGGTGTGTGTGTGTGTGTGTGTTGTCGGTGTGTGTGTGTGTGTGTGTGTTGTCGGTGTGTGTGTGTGTGTGTTTGTGTTGTCGGTGTGTGTGTGTGTGTGTTGTGTGTGTGTGTGTTGTCGGTGTGTGTGTGTGTTGTCGGTGTGTGTGTGTGTGTGTTGTCGGTGTGTGTGTGTGTGTGTTGTCGGTGTGTGTGTGTGTTGTCGGTGTGTGTGTGTGTGTGTGTGTGTGTGTGTTGTCGGTGTGTGTGTGTGTGTTGTCGGTGTGTGTGTGTGTGTTGTCGGTGTGTGTGTGTTGTCGGTGTGTGTGTGTGTGTTGTCGGTGTGTGTGTGTGTGTGTTGTCGGGGTGTGTGTGTGTGTGTTGTCGGTGTGTGTGTGTGTGTTGTCGGTGTGTTTGTGTGTGTGTGTGGTCGGTGTGTGTGTGTGTGTGTTGTCGGTGTGTGTGTGTGTGTTGTGTGTGTGTGTGTTGTCGGTGTGTGTGTGTGTGTTGTCGGTGTGTGTGTGTGTGTTCTCGGTGTGTTTGTGTGTGTGTGTGGTCGGTGTGTGTGTGTGTGTGTTGTCGGTGTGTGTGTGTGTGTTGTGTGTGTGTGTTGTCGGTGTGTGTGTGTGTGTTGTCGGTGTGTGTGTGTGTGTGTGTTGTCGGTGTGTGTGTGTGTGTGTGTGTGTTGTCGGTGTGTGTGTGTGTGTTTGTGTTGTCGGTGTGTGTGTGTGTGTGTGTGTTGTCGGTGTGTGTGTGTGTTGTCGGTGTGTGTGTGTGTGTGTTGTCGGTGTGTGTGTGTGTGTGTTGTCGGTGTGTGTGTGTGTTGTCGGTGTGTGTGTGTGTGTGTGTGTGTGTTGTCGGTGTGTGTGTGTGTGTTGTCGGTGTGTGTGTGTGTTGTCGGTGTGTGTGTGTGTGTGTGTGTTGTCGGTGTGTATGTGTGTGTGTTGTCAGTGTGTGTGTGTGTGTGTTGTCGGTGTGTGTGTGTTTATGTGTTGTCGGTGTGTGTGTGTGTGTGTTGTCGGGGTGTGTGTGTGTTGTCGGTGTGTGTGTGTGTGTGTTGTCGGTTGTGTGTGTGTGTGTGTGTGTGTTGTCGGTGTGTGTGTGTGTGTTGTCGGTGTGTGTGTGTGTTGTCGGTGTGTGTGTGTGTGTTGTCGGTGTGTGTGTGTGTTGTCGGTGTGTGTGTGTGTGAGTGTTGTGAGTGTGTTGTCGGTGTGTGTGTGTGTGTGTTGTTGGTGTGTGCGTGTGTGTTTTGTCGGTGTGTGTGTGTGTGTGTTGTCGGTGTGTGTGTGTGTGTTGTGTGTGTGTGTGTTGTCGGTGTGTGTGTGTGAGTGTGTGTGTTGTCGGTGTGTGTGTGTGTGTTGTCGGTGTGTGTGTGTGTGTGTGTTGTCGGTGTGTGTGTGTGTGTTGTCGGTGTGTGTGTGTGTGTTGTCGGTGTGTGTGTGTGTGTTGTCGGTGTGTATGTGTGTGTGTTGTCAGTGTGTGTGTGTGTGTGTTGTCGGTGTGTGTGTGTTTATGTGTTGTCGGTGTGTGTGTGTGTGTGTTGTCGGTGTGTGTGTGTGTGTTGTCGGTGTGTGTGTGTGTTGTCGGTGTGTGTGTGTGTGTTGTCGGTGTGTGTGTGTGTGTGTGTTGTCGGTGTGTGTGTGTGTTGTCGGTGTGTGTGTGTGTGTGTGTGTTGTCGGTGTGTGTGTGTGTGTGTGTGTTGTCGGTGTGTGTGTGGGTGTGTGTGTGTTGTGTGTGTGTGTGTTGTCGGTGTGTGTGTGTGTGTTGTCGGTGTGTGTGTGTGTGTTGTCGGTGTGTGTGTGTGTGTTGTCGGTGTGTGTGTGTGTGTGTGTGTTGTCGGTGTGTGTGTGTTGTCGGTGTGTGTGTGTGTGTGTTGTGGGTGTGTTGTCGGTGTGTGTGTGTGTGTTGTCGGTGTGTGCGTGTGTGTTTTGTCGGTGTGTGTGTGTTGTGTGTGTGTGTGTTGTCGGTGTGTGTGTGTGTTGTCGGTGTGTGTGTGTGTGTGTGTGTGTGTGTTGTCGGTGTGTGTGTGTGTGTTGTCGGTGTGTGTGTGTGTGTGTGTTGTCGGTGTGTGTGTGTGTGTGTGTTGTCGGTGTGTGTGTGTGTGTTGTCGGTGTGTGTGTGTGTGTTGTCGGTGTGTGTGTGTGTGTGTGTGTGTTGTCGGTGTGTGTGTGTGTGTGTTGTCGGTGTGTGTGTGTGTGTGTTGTTGGTGTGTGTGTGTGTGTTGTCGGTGTGTTTGTGTGTGTGTGTTGTCGCTGTGTGTGTGTGTTGTCGGTGTGTGTGTGTGTGTTGTCGGTGTGTGTGTGTGTGTGTGTGTGTGTGTTGTCGGTGTGTGTGTGTGTGTTGTCGGTGTGTGTGTGTATGTGTTGTCGGTGTGTGTGTGTGTGTTGTCGGTGTGTGTGTGTGTGTTGTCGGTGTGTGTGTGTGTGTTGTCGGTGTGTGTGTGTTTATGTGTTGTCGGTGTGTGTGTGTGTGTGTTGTCGGTGTGTGTGTGTGTGTTGTCGGTGTGTGTGTGTGTGTGTTGTCGGTGTGTGTGTGTGTGTGTTGTCGGTGTGTGTGTGTGTGTGTGTGTTGTCGGTGTGTGTGTGTTGTCGGTGTGTGTGTGTTGTCGGTGTGTGTGTGTGTTGTCAGTGTGTTGTCGGTGTGTGTGTGTGTGTTGTTGGTGTGTGTTGTCGGTGTGTGTGTGTGTGTTGTGTGTGTGTGTGTTCTCGGTGTGTGTGTGTGTGTGTTGTGTGTGTGTGTGTTCT